>NW_015387349.1:306076-316649 GCF_001527695.2 Protobothrops mucrosquamatus | reverse complement strand
TTATTATTATTATTATTATTATTATTATTATTATTATTATTATTATTATTATTATTATTATTATTATTATTATTATTATTATTATTCTGGGAGTTGAAGTCCACAAATCATAAAAGAGCCAAGGTTGCCTACTCCTGCCCTATACCATTCCATATGGCTGTTTAATTTCTTCTTAGAAACCTCCAGTGATGGAGCACCAACAACTTCTGGAGGTAAGCCATTCCACTAGTTAATTGTTCTTACTATCAGGCAATGTCATCTTAATTCTGGGTCAGATTTCTCTTTGATAAGTTTCCATCTGTTACTTCTCCTGGCCTACCTCCTGGAGAATAGGCTGACCCCCCTCTTCTCTGTGACAGCCCCTCAAATATTAAAGACACCTATCATGTCATCCCTAGTCCTTCTCTTCATTAGTGAGTTGAGATGGATTGGGATTGGACACCTTTGGCCAAAAGGACCTTACTGTTTACGCTCAGGACATGAAAAGCAAAGAAGGAATGGTACCGCTTTCATAGTCAGGAGAGATACAGAAAGAACAATTTTCGACTACAACACATCCAATGATTGAATAATATCAATTAGACTTAGTGGATAATCCTTTAATAGGATAATTATCCAAGTTTATGCTCCAAGCAGTGGTGCAGAAGAAGTGAAGGTTGATGAGCTTTATTATCAGGTTCAATTTGAAATTGACAGAACATGCAAACAAGATTGCTGCTTTTGTTCGGAGACCCAAATGGCAAAGTTACAAATATTAAGGAGGAAAATTAGATAAACTGTATTGCCTAGGAAACTGAAATGAAGCAGGCAATGACATCAGTTTCTGCCAATCCAATTATTTCTTTGCTCACACAGTCTTCAAACAATCAAAATGATGCCTGTATATGCATGGAATCACCAGATGGAGGACAAAGAAATCAAACGGATTACATTATTGCTGTAAAGAGGCAGAAGAACTCATTTTTAATAGAAAAGATGTGGGCAGGGGTTGACCATGGCTTGGTCATGTGCAAATTCCAAGTTAGGCTGGAACTTGGATCTTGGAATAGATCTATAAACTGCTTTTGTGCAAGTTCCATGTTAGGCTTAAACAGCAGAAGAGGTCATCTAGTCCAACCCCGTGCTCAGGTAGCAAACCCTATACCATTTCAGACACATGTTTGTCTAATCTCTTCTTAAGAACTTCCAGTGTTGGAGCATTCACAATTTCTGGAGGCAGGTTGTTCCACTGGTTCTAACTGTTCTAACTGTCGGGAAGTTTCTCCTTAGTTCTAGGTTGCTTCTCTCCTTGATTAGTTTCCACCCATTGCTTCTTGTCCTGCCTTTAGGCTCTTTGGAGAATAGCTTGACTCCCTCTTCTTTGTGGCAGCCCCTGAGAGATTGGAACACTGCTATCGTGTCCCCCCTCGTCCTTCTCTTCATTAAACTAGACACACCCAATTCCAGCAACCGTTCTTTATAAGTTTTAGCTTCCAGTCCCCTGATCATCTTTGTTGCTCTTCTCTGCAGAATCTACAGAATATAGTAATATCTACAGAAATATAGGAAACAGAAGAAGAAGAAGCCTGATTCTGGAAACCCATGTTCCATGCTAAATTAGCTACATCTAATTCAATACTTCCGTGACACCCCTCCTGCGCACATTTTTGTTATACATGGCATGATTAGTATTTACTTAACAGGCTGATTATATTCTCACCTTCTTCTTATGTCTCTGTTGTTGCAGAGAGGGAAGGAAAAGGAGGGGAAGAAGATCTGATCCCTTTTCATCTAATTCCAGATTTAAGCAAATAATTATTAGCTGTTAAATTATGTACCAAATTAACTGATTCCATACCGGGGCCATTCTTCCTTTTCTTTTTTTTAAACAGAATATATATATATATATATATATATATATATATATATATATATATATATATATATATATATATATATATATATCCAGGAGTAGCAGCATAATAAAACAACACCATAATTATTAATGCAATAAAGATTGTGCATCTGTTTCTTTTTCTTTTTTTCACTTAACAGCATGCTTCAAGAAATAGAGGCAAAAACATCCATACACACATGCTGTGCTCTTTTTTGTTCTTCATTAGCCAAAATTCCGTTCAGAGAATTTTGTTTTCTAAGTCTTCCTTCCTGTAAATTGGAATAAATTTTCATGTCTGGGGCTCACATACTAAATGGGGAGGAAAAAAACCCTTTCCCCACTCCCAAACGTCAATAAAATATGAAGGAAGCAAATTGTGCTATTTTTTTGTTTTTGTTTTAGCGAACGGTGGATGTGTGAATCTCAGTAAGCAAAAAAAAAAACCTTTAGTGGCACCTTAAAAGCAAAAACCCTTGGATCAAATCAGCTTTGCAAAATCTAAATTACTGGAAGACTTTGGTTTGTCTCAGAAAGGTTTAAGAATAAAATAACAAATTAGGAAGAGCTTGACAAAACAAAGCAATAACAGAGAGAAGGTAGTGTAATGTAAGGTTACTTATTTCTAAGTTAACCTGCATAAGTGGTGGTATTAAGTCAACCCACATACTGGAAGATTTCTATCATGCCCCCCCCTCATCCTTCTCTTCGTTAAACTAGACATACCCAATTCCAGCAACCGTTCCTTATATGTTTTAGCCTCCAGTCCCCTAATCATCTTGGTTGCTCTTCTCTGTACTCTTTCTAGAGTCTCAACATCTTTTTTACATCGTGGTGACCAAAACTGGATGCCGTATTCCAAGTGTGGCCTTACCAAGGCATTGTAGAGTGGCATTAATACTTCGCGTGATCATGACTCTATCCCTCTGTTAATGCAGCCCAGCACTGTGTTGGCTTTTTTGGCAGCTGCAGCACACTGCTGGCTCATATTTAGGTGATTGTCCACTAGGACTCCGAGATCCCTCTCACAGTTATTACTACAGTTACTACTATTGAGCAAGGTACTCCCTATACTATACCTGTACATTTATTCTCCAAAGCATCTGAGGGCAGAACAAGAAGCAATAGGTGGAAACTCATCAGAGGGAGATCCAGCCTGGAAATAAGAAGGAATTTCGTAACAGTGAGAATGATTAATGAATAATCAATGGAATAGCCTGCCTCCTGGTGTTGTGGAAGCTCCATCGCTGGAGATTTTGTCCAGGAGGGTATAAAGGCTCCTATCTTGGGCAGGGTTGAAAGACCCCCAAAGTCCCTTCCAGCCCTATGGTTCTACGAACCAACTAACACTAAGGTGTCCACTGTTTAACATTCCCCTGGCACAGGCTGTTCCTTTTCGATCACTTTATCATAAAATATTTAACTTAAGTAAACTTAGTGCCCTAGAGATTTCCAAGGCAAATGTGCAGCTGTTTTGTCACTTTTGCCATCTGCTAATGGTTGGGAGTTCTAGTGAATGTAAAGTAATTCTCCTGGAAAGTTGGAAAGTTTTCATTCCATTGGATGAAAGAGAATTTGCTTTTGAAATTTATTTTCAAAGCAACAGAGAATCTGGGTGAATATATTGGGTACTGCATTCTTGCTGTTATTAGCCGATTCGCACAATGTGCTTCACAAAACCAGCTACAAAAATACAATGCACATACCAATACAACTTTCATCAGACCTTTTTTATATAATATCTTTATTAAATTTCAACATCAAACATTAAAATACAAACTGGCATAAAAGGGAAAGGGAATAACAAAACACACTGATGTCCTTTTTTTTAACCTTCATCAGACTTTTATGACTCAGCATATTGAATAATTCAGTCCATTTGATTAATTTATAGTTCAGCATCTTGTGCAAAATCAAAGAGAGTTTAAAATCCTAGCCAGGTTAAATGCATTTATACAAACACACTCACCAAATTAATCCTGTGTTTAATTTTGATTCAGTTTTCCCTAATAAATGCTTTTGCCCCTAATATATGAAAAAAAAATATTTAAAATTTCCAAGAACCTTTTTTAAAGGACAAATTTCCCTCCTGTCACTATTGGTTATGTGTGTGTGTATGGGTTTGTGTATTTTTCAACGTTCTGTTGTTGTTTTTTAACATGATTTTTGGCACACATTTTGAAACATGCCTTTTAATGTTCATTTATGCTCACAAATAAATTAGTTCGGGTGCAGATTTTACTATCAGACCCAACTAGCTATTATGAAATTTATTTAATGTTTCCTTCTCATATAGAATCAATCAATCAATCAGAATAAAGCTGGAAGGGACCTTGGAGGTCTTCTAGTCCAACCTCCTGCTAAAGCAGGAGACCCTAAACCATTTCAGACAAGTGTCTGTCCAGTCTCTTCTTAAAAGCCTCCAGTGGTGGAGCATCCACAATTTTTGGAGGCAACTTCTGTTCCACTGGCTTCCACAAAACTCTTTCAAATAATTAAAACAGGTTCCTGCAACAGAGTTCTTTCATATTCCTCATTGGAGGGAGCACCCCTTCCTTGCTTACATTTGCAACCAGCCCTTCTGAATTGCTGAGACAGCCCATCAGCTTAATATTTGCCGAGTACCACAACTTTCCCTTCTGGAAAGGGATGTCACACAATGCGCTTCAAAGTTGTTCAATTACCTCTAATGTTCATTAGACGCCCAACTTCTCTTTGAAGTGGCTGAGTTTTATTCCCCCAAAGACCTTTGATTCCAGACCTGCCAGTGAAATGCTAATGAAGTGTTACTGATCCTGAAAGTGGGATTAAAAAGCTGTGGAGCACCCTTTGACAAGGCTGGCATAAACTGTGCAAGGTCAAAGGGAAGCAAAAAGGATGAGAATAAAGTTCTGCTCCCTTGGTCCCCATCCTAACCTTTTTCTTTTTAAGGATTTTGAATTGTTTTATTTATTTATTTGTTTGTTTCTTTGTTTATTTATTTATTTGTCAAACAAAAATTACACATTTGAACGAACAAAAATGAAAAAAAAAACCTAAAATGTGACAGGGATGATAGGCACGTCAATGCACTTACGCACGCCCCCTTGTTGTTGTTAGATGCGAAGTCGTATCCGACCCATCGCGACCCCATGGACAACGTTCCTCCAGGCCTTCCTGTCCTCTACCATCTTCTGGAGTCCATTTAAGCTCACGCCTCCTGCTTCAGTGACTCCCTCCAGCCACCTCCTTCTCTGTCGTCCCCTTCTTCTATTGCCCTCCATCTTTCCCAGCATTAGGCTCTTCTCCAGTGAGTCCTTCCTTCTCATTGGGTGGCCAAAGTACTTGAGTTTCAACTTTCAACACCCTCTTAGGAACCTCTCAAAGATGGGATGAGGTCCACAGAAGTCAAGTTAGAATTGAAACTGTGAAAGTTGCTAGCTGAGACAACCGAATCGAGTAAGATATTCCAAATTTGACAACTCCAGTTACAGTAGTCAATTTTTTTTTACAATCAAGTTTAAATTCATGCAAAAACTGGTGTGCTGGAGCAACTCAAACTGAAAGGCATGATCCAGGGAAAATGTCCAGGTCAAACTTACTTCTGCCACAGATTTATTAATTAGCTTTTGACAATTCTTTAGCTTCAGATCCTGTCCTGTGATAGCATAATTATACAAGTTCAGCCTGTTTTGTTGGATTCTTATGAATAAGAGCCCTTATGGCACGATGGTTAGAATGTAGTATTGCAGGCTAATTTATTGCTCGCTGCTAGGAGTTCGATCCTGACAAGGTCAAGGTGGACTCAGCCTCCCATCGTTCAGAGGTCAGTAAAATGAGGATCCAGATTGTTGGGGGCAATAGGCTGACTCTGTAAACTGCTTAGAGCAGGGGTAGTCAACCTTGGCTCTTTTATGACTCGTGGACTTCAACTCCCAGAATTCCTGAGCCAAGGTTGACTACCCCTGGCTTAGAGACTACCCGTGGCAAAGCACTGGGAAGCAGTATATAAGTTTAAGCACTATTGCTATTGCTGTTACTGAGATTGTCTCTATTAAGATGATATACGAGAGAGGGGATTACATTATAATATTATATCACAGTATAAAATAATGTAATGTATAGTATTATCAAGTTAATGTAATGTATAGTATTATCAATGTCTATATTAATATGATAAAGATGAGACTTTTAAAATAAATTTTTGTTGCTTTTAAAATAATAAAAACAAGAAAGAAAACCAAAGGAATCAAATACAAACATACTGTACATGCATTATTTAAAAAGGCATAACATGGGCTTAAAAAGTAAGTGAAAAAATAGAATAGGAAAAAAAATAAGATAAAGTATAATACGTTGTTAGAATAATAGTTACAATTCTATATATAATTATCTCATGCAAACATTATTCAAGTGTGCGTGTGTGTGCGTCTGTGTGTAGTACAGCACACATATGATTATCCTACATTTTTAAATCTACTGTACTTTGTATAAATGAGTTTCATTTAATAATATTTCATGATACTTGTCCATACAAAATCTACATCTATAGGCAATCGTCTCCAAGTGTAATCATCTTTCCAATGTTGCAATATCAGTCTTTTAGCTATAATAAGGGCATGGAGAATCCGTTTACATTGTTGAGCTGTCAAATTCCATGTACCAAGTATGTAATTCAAGAGAATATTATCCTCTGAAAATGTTAGCTTTTGTGACACAATCACATTTATATAGTCTACTCCTTTCTCCCGAAAGTATAAACTACTTAGCAATTATAGGACATTGTAAAAACATGTATTTTAAGCACTATCCTTATTACATCTCCATCTAGACATAATATTATGGATGATTTTGTCTCATGCCTATCATCTTAACACCATCTCGGTAGTATCATCACTATTATATTATATTGTTATATATACAGTGCTTTTTTTGTAAAAAAAAAAAAAAAAAAAAAAGGTGCCAGAACTCACACACGTCATACAACCCGCCTTGGAACAAGGTTCCATCCCAAAAAGGTACCTAAACTCCGTTCTGGGCTCTGGCACCTTTTTTTTTTTTTTTTACAAAAAAAAGCACTGTATATATATATGTGTGTGTGTGTGTGTGTGTGTGTACGTGTGTGTGTGAAGTTCAAGTTAAAGGAGATTTCACTTTCCTTTGCCAAGTCAAGCTTGCCAAACGTCTATGGAGATTCTCAATCATCCAGGTCATGGGTGTTCCAAAAGCACCTGGACCTTCTTGGTTATGTTTTTTTCCTTGAAACTTCTGGGATGAGAAGCGAAACATTTTCAAAGAAAAAAAAATAAACCAAGGAAGTCCAGTTGTCTTTGAAAAAGCACCTTTGGGTCAAACTTGCACAACACAAAATCAAAGCTAGGCAGGTTTCTCCCTGCCTTCAACGCCCCCCCCCCCCAACCTCTGTGCTCAAGGTGGATTCACCCCTTCGGTTTGTCTCCAGACTAGAAGCTGGAGAAGACTGAGAACCAGCCAAACAGCCCACCTGCTGGCTGCCATAAGCTCCATCGCACCTCTGGGAAATTAATGCTCGCTTCCCACCAAGCCTTGCAGCCGTCAGCGATCAATCCACCCACCCACCCGCTGAGCCGGAATCGTCCCAGAATGCCCCAAAAGCAAAAGCGGGTGCTGAGCAGAGTTGCAAGGAGGAAGAGAGGGGTTATCAATAATAATGCAGGGGGTGGGGGCAAGGATTATTTGTAATGGCAATTATGCTCAGCTGTGTTACTCTGACCCAGCCATTAAGCACGGGGTCAGGGTTCCCACGGGTGCCGATTCCTCTTGCGTTTGACAGCCCAATATTAAGACTTGGTGATTTAGTTTCTTTTTTTTTCCGTTTGTGCTTCTTCGCAAATTCCATTTGGCCAAGAAGCTACAGTTATTTTTTTTTCATAGAACCCCCTTCTCCGTCTCTTGCCTGAAACCATTAACTTAGTGTGCCGGCCACATCTTCCTTCCCATTTTAAACACGGTATTAGTGTTTGGGGCTGATTCTTCTTCTCCTGGTGGGCCCGATGCCTTTCCACCAGGGAATCTGTATCCCAGGCTTTAATTATCTTGAAATATGAAGAGCCACTGGGCAGATGTGAACAAAAGGAATTTGTTCCTATTGTACTGTTGCTCAGTTTTCGCTGGCAAAGCCCGCTTTTCTAGCAGTTGTCTGTTTTTCTAGCTGGCACGGAAGGGAGTTGCGATTGCTTTCTTTATTTCCCTGGAGTTTCAAAGTGGCACTGCTGTGTGCCATCAAATGAAAAAATGCCAAAGGAATAAGGAAGGGTTTGAGTGCTGATTGAGGGTTGGCAGTGGGCGTTGCAAGCTTGTGAGACACACCGGAGTCTTAGATGTTCAAGAGGAGGAATGAAAGAAAAAAAAAACAGCTCTGCTCAGCAGTCTTTGCTTTTAATTTCTCTCTGCGCTATTCCTGATACTTTGGGGGACAAAGAAACAGAAAAGAGAGATTGAGACAATAGCTTCATTTTTTTTCCCCATTGTGGTTTTGAGAAGAAAAAGCAATTTGCCAGCACTGGATCTTTAACTGCAATTCAGGAGGTTGAGGAAACGCAGGATTCACTTTTTAACTCGATTGTTTTTTGCTGGTGTTGCTTCAAAATGCCATATTTTCGCCTCCCCTCTCTGTGGGCTAAGAAGACAGAGGCACCGATAAATATGGAACTGGTGAAAGGAAAGGAAGCCGAGAGCATAAATAAAGGGACAGTTTGTGCATTTGGAGAGACGCGCAACCAGAGAGTTTGACCGGGGTCTTTTTTTAACTTGCTTATCAATGGTCTGGAGCTTTAAAGCGAGTAGCGAGACGGACAGGTTTACCAACGATCCCAAATTGCTCTTGGTAGTAAAAAATAAAAAAGGATTGTGAAATATTCCAAAATTGGGCAGTTGGACCTCACCAGTACAAATGTAGTTTACGCTAAGTGAGTTCAAAAGGAATTGAAGCAGGTTGCAATATAGGGGACATATTTATTCCCTATTGCAGGTCTCGGTTCTAGATATAAAGAAGCTCGGACAGTTGTTTCTCTTTTTTTATGCCTTTGAGTCATTTTTTTTACTCCTGGCAATTTCCTGGAGTTTTTTGGGTGAGATTTTGGAAGTGGTTTGTCATTGCCTTTTTCCTAGGACTGAAAGAGAGGGACTGGTCAAACATTACCCAGCCAGCATTCATGCCTAAGGCAGAACTAGACCTCACAGTTTCCTGGTGATTGACCCACTGGTTTTCATGCCTAAGGCGGGACTAAAAATCACCATCTCCTGGTGGTTAGGCTCAAAGTCACCCAGCTGGCTTTCATGCCTACAATGGAGCTAAAACTCCTGATGATTGGTTCAGTGTCACCCAGCTCACACCCAGAGAATATCTTCACCTATCACTAACCTCATCTGGCCAAACACTCCATCAAAAGAACTTTCAACACAAAGCGTGGAGATTTTAGCATCTAGTACCCTGTTCATTTAAAACAGTGGTTCTCAACCTTTTTAATGCCGCGACCCCAACCGGTCGTAAATCGAGGACTAAACCGGTCGTAAGTCGAGGACTAAACCGGTCGTAAGACAAAGACTACCCAACCGGTCGTAAGTCAAGGACTTTCCCTGCCCGGGAGCGCCGCGCATGCGTGGTTCCGCCCCCTGCGCCGGCCGAGGCATATCTGGCAAGCGGCAGAGACGGAGCAGGCCAACCACCAGCTGGCCCAGCCCAAGGGAGGTAAGGCACCCGCCGGAAAAGGGGGAAAAAATGGCAGACAAAAAAAATGGCGGACAAAAAAAATGGCGGACAGCCTTGCTTGACGACCCCCGTGAAATGTTCGATCAACCCCAAATGGGGTCCCGACCCACAGGTTGAGAACCACTGATTTAAAAGATTCCACTTAAAAATGCCTGGCTACCAGTAGGAAGTTTCTGAAAATTCTCCCCAAATTATCTGCAAGCTTTCCATCGTTGTAGTTTGTCTGTACTGAACGAGTGCAAATAATTAAGGGTTGCTGGATTTAGATAACAACAATTTTGGGGGGTTCAGTATGACTGTGGGGTTGAATAAGACGTTGAGCCCAGACCCTGGCTAGTACTGCCTGCCTGCATGCTAAACTATCTTTGCTGCCAATTGCCTGGCATTAACCAAGGTTAACTGTAATAAAGGCAGGATTAACTGATGCATCCCTGCGGCTGCATTACATTTGCAGCATTCAGTTGAAGGAGCTCTTTTGAGGAGCTTGAATAACCTCAGATCTAAAGCCGTCCTTTGGTGCTGGAAGGGGGAGCCAGATTTGTCAGCTCATTGAGAAGCGGAATCTCTTGGTCTGCAATCACCTCTGGTGTCCCCAGCATGTGCCAAGGTCAGATGAGTTGTCCAGCCATCCAGCTATAAGTAGATGCCTTCCAAATGTTGTAAAATATAAATCCCATCTACCCTGGCAGCCAGATTACAGAATAACAGAGTTGGAAGGGACCTTGGAGATCTTCTAGGCCAACCCCCTGCTCAAGCAGGAGACCCTATACCAGGGGTAGGCAACCTTGGCTCTTTTATGACTCGTGGACTTCAACTCCAGGGAAAGATTGAAGGCAAACGAGGTCCAGGCAGAAGAAGAACATTGTGGCTTCAAAATCTAAGGGACTGGTTTGGACAAAACTCAGCAGCACTTTTTCGTGCAGCTGCTGATAAAAACAGGATCGCCAACATGATCGCCACCATCCGATAAC
>NW_015387349.1:294534-305976 GCF_001527695.2 Protobothrops mucrosquamatus | reverse complement strand
AGAAGAAGAAGAAGAAGAAGAAGAAGAAGAAGAAGAAGAAGAAGAAGAAGAAGAAGAAGAAGAAGAAGAAGAAGAAGAAGAAGAAGAAGAAGAAGAAGAAGAAGAAGAAGAAGAAGAAGAAGAAGAAGAAGAAGAAGAAGAAGAAGAAGAAGAAGAAGAAGAAGAAGAAGAAGAAGAAGAAGAAGAAGAAGAACAACTTCAACTCCCAGAATTCCTGAGACGGCATAGCTGGCTCAGGAATTCTGGGAGTTGAAGTCCACGAGTCATAAAAGAGCCAAGGTTGCCTATCCTGCCCTATACCATTTCAGATGAAAGGCTGACCAATCTCTTCTTGAAAACTTCCCAACTTCTGAAGCCAAACTGTTCCACTGATTAAATTGTTCCCAATTTTGGGAAATTTCTCCTTATTTCTAGGTTGGTTCTCTCCTTGATTAGTTCTCCTGCTTGAGCAGGGGACTGGACTAGAAGACCTCCAAGGTCCCTTCCAGCTCTATTCTATTCTAGTTTCCATCCGTTGCTTCTTGTTTTGCCCTCGGGTGCTTTGAAGAATAAATCAATCCCCGGTTCTCTGTGACAGCTCCTCAAATAATGAAAGACTGGTGTCATATCACCCCTAGTTCTTCTCTTCATTAAACTAGACATACCCAATTCCAGCAACCGTTTCTCATATGTTTTAGCCTCCAGTCCCCTAATCATCTTTGTTGCTCTTCTCTGCACTCATTTTTATATCATGGTGACCAAAATTGGATGCAATGGTTGAGGTGATGAAAATAGAGTTTCAAGATCACCTTGGGGGGTCCACAGAGAGGTTGAGAGGTCAGCCCCAATTACTGTACAAGATACATGCAGGCAGGATATCATTCATGAGTTGTGCCCATCATCTTGATAATTTATGCTGTTCCAGAGATGTCTGTAAGACTCCTTATAGTATTGCAAGGCTCAATAACTAATGTGTAGGCCTGTAAAATGTTTGGAATTGAAAATTGTTGTTTTGCGTTTGCAACAAGCTGTTTGAAACCTTCCAGAAGTGTTTGAAAGCGAAGCATCTGTTCTGAACTGGAAACCAAGCTGTCTCAAGTTTGAAACGTTTCCAGGAGAGCTGGACAAACTCATTTCAAATTCAGATCAGCAGTTTTGAACAGAGAATGAAGAAGCGCAGCATATTTTACGTTTGAAGCAGTTTGCATATCATAACGTATCTTGCAAGACCCTGCAGGAGCATTAATGAGACAGGGGGGAGGGTCAAGGGCAAAGCACACATCACAGGGTCTCCCATACAAGGTCCACCCCTTATGTACTTATATGTGTGATCACAATACAATTATGATGAGGTGAAGCTTGAATTGGGACCTCAAAACTCATCTTTCTTCATAGTTGGAGATGCTATGCCAGCCATCACATAGGGGGATCTGTGTCACAATGCTGCCAAGTGAAGGCTCACGGCATCCTTATGTTAGTGTGATGAAATGTGGTCAGGATTCCAAGAAGGGAGGGATTGCATTCCAGAAAAGCAAGAGATTAATTCAGATAGTCTGTGTGAGAGAAAGAGGGTGAAGACGGCTCCTCCCTAACAGTTTTCAGAATCTGTGCTTCATGGGAGTTATAGTTTTCTTTAGTTTGGCAAGATTGGCAAGATTGGCAAGATTGATGTCAGTCTCCAAAAACCAAGAAAGAGAGTTATTTCTAAGCACTTTCCTTTATTGTTCCTCACTTACAGTAGGTGTGAAAAACAGTCATAAGTCACTTGTTTTCAGTGCTGTTGTAACTTCAAACTGTCACTAAATGAATGGTTGTAAATCAAGCGCTACCCGTATGGGACTTTCTTCCTTGCTTGCTAGATTCTCTAACACAAGGTCCCCAACATTTTGGGCACCAGGGACCGGTTCCGTGGAGAAAGATTTTTCCATGGATCTGAGAGTTCGTGGTTTTGTGTGCTGCCTGCATCCCACAGATGGGGCTTTGCTTGTTTGTGTGGACCGGTTGCTGGCATGCTGTGGCCCGGTACCGGTCCACGGACTGGGGGTTGGGGACTCCTGCTCTAACATTTCTGAGAATACATTTATCTAAGGAGAAACTGTCCTTGAAATGGGCACCTTATCTCATTTCCCTGAGTATGCTATCTTCATTGAAAGAAAAGTAAGAAGGCTAACAAGATCTTAAAATGAAACTATGGTTTCATGATCTCAATAAAAGCATAAATGCTCCGATAAAATGTTCTAATATTACATTCTATAAACTATTCTAAACCCGGGACATTTCACAGGGCAAAGTCAGTTTTCTAAGCCTCCGCTCTAGGCTGTCTTTCAACGCCACTGTATTCTTTTCCTTCTTCCTTATCTGTGGCCTGAGAATTTAGAAATGTTAGGTGTCTTTCGGGATGAGCTAATGGAAAGTCTTCCAAGGAAGAAATCAAAGCATCTTCGACCCATCCATAAATTTTAACTCCTCCTGACTAGGCAACCTGACTTTTTAGAAGTGTTCTTAGAATCCTGAAAAGGGAATGAATTTTTCATGGGCTTTTCAAATATTGATGCCTTTTTGCTGGCGTTCTAAGTCAAAACTGAATGGCTTCGGTGTGTCTGTGACATTTGGGGGTGCTGTGTCTTTCCTAGTCTCATTCCCAGATGAGTTAAGTGAAATGCTTCACAGCAGGATAACCATCTTTGATTAAGATTCCACAGAAATCTAACACAGTGTTTCTCAACTTCGGCGACTTTATGAATTCTGGGAGTTGAGGTTCACACATCTTAAAGCCACCAAGATTGAGAAGCACTGGTTTAACACATCTCCAACCAGCACAGAAGTGGGTCCAGAACTATGTAGTGTGGAAAGCCCTCAACTTGTCCATTGTCCCCAAGGGGATTTCAACCAACTATGCTAACCTGATTCTTACAACATGCTGACTCAGAAATTACAACTCCATATCAACCTTGTCTAGAATGTTGTTCCCTCACAGACATTGGCTAAGTGTTGTGAGAGTTGGGACCATTGTCACAGTATTAACCCAAACACACCAACCAATTCAGGTCAAACCTTGGCCAAACTCCAATTGCCTATCTCATTTCTACCTTCTGAGAAATTGATTCCTGAAACCTCCAATTTCTCTGGTCTAGATGTTATTGCATAGTCTTTCTTAAACTGGATGCCTGTAGCCAATTTCAATTACGGTTCCCAGATATCCTCCATCCATCTCCTATTGTATGATGTTTGACCCACACAGATTTTCCTCCGTTTGTACCAAGAGTACATAATGTCTGCAGAGTGGTCAAAAAAAGTCAAGATGGAGGTCCTGCTCCTTTTGTTGTTGTTGTTGTTGTTGTTAATTGCGAAGTCGTGTCTGACCCATCGCGACCCCATGGACAACGTTCCTCCAGGTCTTCCTGTCCTCTACCATCTTCTGGAGTCCATTTAAGCTCATGCCTACTGCTTCAGTGACTCCATCCAGCCACCTCCTTCTCTGTCGTCCCCTTCTTCTCTTGCCCTCAATCTTTCCCAGCATTAGGCTCTTCTCCAGGGAGTCAACTTCAGGATCTGGCTTCTAAAGAGCAGTCAGGGTCGATCTCCTCTGGGACTGACCGGTTTGATCGCCTGGCAGTCCAGGGGACTCGCAGGAGTCTTCTCCAGCACCATAGTTCAAAGGCCTCCATTCTTTGGCGCTCAGCCTTTCTTACGGTCCAACTTTCACAGCCATACATTGCAACTGGGAAAACCATGGCCTTGACTATACGTACTTTTGTTGGCAGGGTGATGTCTCTGCTGTTTAGTATGCTGTCTAGATTTGCCATAGCTTTCCTCCCCAGGAGCAAGCGTCTTCTAATTTCTTGGCTGCAGTCCCCATCTGAGATGATCTTGGAGCCCAGGAAAATAAAATCTGATTTTTTTTCACATCCTGTGCATGTCTCTGCCTTTGTGCCAAGATGCTGCATAGTCCATTTCTAATGTAAAATTCCTCTAAAATGAGCGTTAATACCTTCATTGGTAACTCTTAGCTTATTTGGATTATGTTTTTTAATAAATAAATTATTGTGACTATCAGCAGATAGTCTGTTGAAAACAGAGTAGATTTTGGTTCCTGAAATAGTAAAATACACAAACATGCAAGTTGTCCTATATTAATTAATTTGGAAGATAAATTCTGTGGAAATTTCTCTTTACAAATTCCACACAGGCAGTAACATTTAAGTCGTTTAAATTTTATATAATTTCCCCAAATTTGGCAATTTTCCTGATTCGTCTCCTAGAATTCTCAAAAATGATGGTTTCCAGGAATCAAAGTGCACATTATAAACTTAGTGCTTCATCAGACAAGTCAGGATTACAAAATGAATTTTTCACATTTAGCTATTGTTCAAAATAACTGTTTTTCTGAAGGATCGCCCTGGGATTTGCCAGTTTCTTTTAATGTGTTAAGGAAATGTTTGTATAAAACTGAATGGATTTATGGAAAAGTGCATATAAGTACCTTTTGCGGGGAAACATTTCTGCAAAAATTACTATATTAGGCAAAATTACAAAACAGGAATCTCCTGGACAGAGAAACCTTTAGTGAAATGCACGCATTATAAACATTAAGTTCAATGAGCCAAATTGGACTGTTTCGCAAAATGTTGACATATTTGCTCATTGCTAGCTCAAGATAGTGACCTAGAAATAGAAACAGAATAGAATAGAGCTGGATGGGACCTTGGAGGTCTTCTAGTCCAACTCCCTGGTCCAATTTACACGGTTACTTTGACTTCAGACCAGCAAGAGATCCATTGTTCAATTAGACCATCATCCAATTAGAGTCATCAGCAAGTCCTTGAGAAGGTCACCCTCAGTGGGTATAAGAATTCTGTTGGCAGAAATCAAACAGATCTTTGCTATACAGATAGTCCTCGATTTACGACCACAATGGGGGCTAGGGAAGGCGGTTATGAAGTGAGTTGTACCCAATGGTGGGATTCAGCCAGTTTGCACCACTTCAGCAGAATCTGTCGCTAATTTTTTGTTGCCCAGGCCCAGAATGGACTTCTGGAAGCGGCATCCACACAGAGAACCGGTTGTTCATGTATTTGAAACCCCCCACTGGTTGTACCCAATTTTAAGGCCCTTTTGCCATAGTTGTTAATCAAATCACTGCAGCTATTAAGTGAACCACACAGTTGTTAAGTGAATCCAGCTTCCCCGTTGATTTTGCTTGTTAAAGCTGGCTGGGAAGGTTGCAATCACATAACCTTGGGATGCTGCAGCCATCGTAAATACATGCCAGTTGCCAAGCACCAGAATTTTGATCATGTGACCATGGGGATGTAAGTGTGAGGACCATCCCTAAATCGCTTTTTTCAGTGCCATTATAACTTTGAGCATTCACCTAATGGCTCAAAGTCGAGGGTTACCTGTAGATTTCTCAATCCTGCAGGAATATTCATACATCTTATTTCTCTGGGTTGCTTCTCATCTATCTCAGAAGTCTTTAAGGGGGCAACATTTTTATGAGAAAATTGCAAGGCTCCTGCTCTCTTGTGCTTCTAGGTTTTGACTGTTTATTCCATCTAATTTGCGTGCACAAAGGCTGGCTCACTGCATAATGACAGGCTTGGTTAACTGTTGTGACTTTTTAATTTTCTTTTTTTATATATAGAAGGGGGAAAAAGGAAAAGAAATGAAATGCCTGGAACGGTTGCGATATTTAAAGTTGTTCCATTTAGAGAGGGCGGGCAGGGTGCGCCCTGTTATTTATTTGGTGCCAAATGACAGCTCTTTCCTCTACCACTTAGCTCCAGCTCAAATTATTAATGCGGAAGGCAATGCAAGGTAACATGTAGTGTTTATATTGTAATTCAAGGATGCTTTTAGAGCCAAACAGCCTTGACTTTGGGGGGAGGGGAAGGAAAGGGGGAGAACTCGGGGAAGTTTAAGAAGTGCCAACTGCAGAGGGTGGAAATAAATCAGATAAATTCTTCATCAAGGGTGGGCAAAATAGATGCCATAAGCATTAGTGGTTCTCATCAAGAGCCCTAATGAGTCTCTTCCAACATCCCGCCCCCTTTTCCAATCCCATCACGCCAGTTTTCTGTCTATAGGTAACCCTCTACCTATGACCACTATAAGGATCAGAATTTCCATAGCTAAACAAGACTATTGTTAAGTGAATTGCACCTGATGTGATGTCATGGTTGTTAAACAAATCATCTCAGGTGCCCAGTTTTACTACCTTTTTTGCCATAGCTGTTAATCAAATCCCCGCAGTTGTTAAGTGGATCACACAGTCGTTATGTTAAGCCAGCTTTCCCACTGACTTTGCTTGTCAGAAGCCAGCTGGGAAGGTCCAAATGATCGAATGACCCTGGAACACTGCAAGCGTCACAAATACAGGCCACTTGCAAATTTTGATCAGGTGACCGTTATTGTCGTAACTACTGTTAAGTATGAAAATCGGTTGAAGTCACTTTTTTCAGTGGCATTATGACTTCAAACGGCCACTGAGCAAATGGCTGTAAGTCAAGGACTGCCTGTACATCAGTGTTTCTCAAACTGAGCAACTTTAAGACTTTTAACTTCCAGGAAATCAGGTTGGTGACCACAATAGTGTGATCAAAGCATCTAAAGGTGCTTTTTCACGAGGCAACTGGACTGTGTTGTAGAGTGGAGATAGATGATGTCGTATCCCTCCCCCCCTTCTGTTGAGAGAGGGCTGTTCAATTTTGACATAGATGGCCTCTTTGACCCCTCTTTCAAACCAGCGGTCCTTTCTCTCTAAAATGTGGACATCATATATCTCCAGTCTACAACACAGTCCTTTCAGCAGTTCCAAGAAGGGTCCACACACATCTGCACTACTTAGGTGACCCTGACGACAGATAAACCTCCAGGTGGCCTCAATGACTCTCTAAAAGAATGCAAATGACCAGCTATCTGCAAGAAGTATAAATCCTTCCATTCCCCATCATCCAGTCAGTTGAAGAAGCTTCTTGGATGAGAAGCGAAATGTCTTCAAGAAAAACAAGAAAGTCCAGTTGCGTCGTGAAAAAATCACCTTTGGGGGCTTCCTGAGGAGGTTCATTCAGAGAGGCGGTCCTGAATATTCTCCAGGTAGAATCTGCCTGCTCCACATGATTTAGCCAGAAAAGGATACTATGAGTACCTGCAATTAGACAGATCAGGGGAGGATGGATCCTGAGAATGGCATCCTCAATGGCAGCCCACTCACTATGGAATAGTTGATCTTCTGAGATCTTGCTTTCCTTTAGTGCACAGGCCAAACCCTTCCTCTTCTTTAGGGTGTCCAAAGCATTAATTTTATAGAAGACAATTTTTTATCCAAAGGTTTGAATGATCTTAATGCCTCTGGATTTTCCAGATGTTTTTCATGTTCTGTTGGCAACTGGGAGCATGCAATTAATTGTAACCAATCAATCAATCAACATTGGATTTATCTATTAATGCTACTCCCTGATGCCTTGTTACATCAAGCCTGACATTGCCAGGGGTCAATGATTGCAAACAAGGCAGAAAAAAAAATATCTTCAGCTACACATTTTTCATTTATTGACTCTTATTGTAGACTTTTCTGGCATGTAACTGGAAGTTGGATGCTCTCCAAAGCATGTGATGCTCTCCACCCAAACCAGAAAAAACTGAGTGGGGGGGGAGGAATTGCCCTCTCCAAAAAGATTCTTTTAGGATGCTCACATTGGTTATTCATGAAAGTTTCAGAGAGCAGTTGACCACTATCTGCACTTCACTGCATTCCCCAATATTTCATTTTGATGTTTGGCACTTGCTGCAGTGCAGTGATATTTAGAGCGGGACAAGATGTGAGGGCTCCTATTTGATATCTCCAAAAACTATAACAAAAATACTAAAAGGATACCAACACGATAAAAGGTCTGAATGCTAATGTTAAAAATTCACATTCAGGACATGGAGCTTAATGCAAAGTTCACTGTTTCTTATCTGCAATTTGAGGGGCAAAATATTTTAGGATATTTCATCTCTAATACTGATCGCTGCTATTACTGAAAGGAGAGTAACGTATTTAAACTTTGCCCTTGCCAGGTTCAGGGATCAAAAGAGAATGCTATTTTTTTTCTGAGACTCCCCTTTCATCATGCAAATTATATATATCGCTGTGGAACCGTGAACCATTATATGCAAAACCCATTGACTGAAGGTCTAAAACAAAGAAGAAGGAGTCAAACTATTTTCCAAAGCGCCTGAAGGCAGGACAAGAAGCAACGGATGGAAACTAATCAAGGAGAGAAGCAACCTGGAACTAAGGAGAAACTTCCTGACAGTTAGAACAATTAACCAGTGGAACGACCTGCTTCCAGAAGCGGTGAATGCTCCAACACTGGAAGTTTTTAAGAAGAGACTGGACAGCCATTTGTCTGAAATGGTATAGGGTTTCCTGCCTGAGCAGGGGGTTGGACTAGATGACCTCCAAATTTATCATTATTATTATTATTATTATTATTATTATTATTATTATTATTATTATTATTATTATTATTATTATCCAAAGGACAAGAAGGCAAGACAAGAAACTAATCAAGGAGAGAAGCAACGTGGAATCAAGGAGAAACTTTCTAACAGTGAGAACAATTAACCAGTGGAACAGCTTGCCTCCAGAAATCGTGGGTGTTCTATCACTGGAGATTTTTAAGAAGAGACTGGAGAGCCACTTGTCTGAAATGGTATAGGGTCTCCTGCTTGAGCAGGGGGTTAGACGTGAAAACCTCCAAGGTCGCTTCCAACTCTATCTTATTCTACATAAAGTTTTTGTTGGGATCCAGCCCATGTCCTGCGCACATTGGGTGAATCCCCCTCATCAAATTCCAAATTCCAGGGATGTGCTGCCAATCTGTTAACAAGGTGTCCTCCAGTGAGCGAGAACAAACAGAGGAGGGCAAGAGAAGGAGGGCATGCCTCGATCGTCCAGAAGAACAAAGACATCCTGCTTCTCTCATTTGTTTTGCCTGCTGTTCACCTGGAACCAAGCTAGTCAAGAGAGACAGGAGTGATTAACGCCTCCAGGTAGCCATGCGTGAGCTTGTCCTCTCTTGGGTCTTCCTCCAGCGCTCGCCACCTGATTTCCTTGACTGCTAAATTCACCATCAGGAGGTCTCCATGTTCTCTCGCAAACGTTCTCCAGGACAAGCTGGTGGCACTTGGGTGGGACGGGATGAAAGGATGCCCTTCTCATATGGGAGGGCTGCTCTTTACGCCTTCCGCAGGTCTTCAGTCCCCAGCTGGATGCGTGTTCCCTTTTTTTTCAGCGAACAGATGCACGAACCGTTTAACCGACAAGGCCACTTGTTTGGCAATTGGAAGCTGACCGCTGGCGCAGTTGGTTTCCTTCTGGTTTGTAATGCTGCAGCTTTATATTTATGAATAATTGGAGGGTGATTTGTGCCTTGCAAAAGCCGAAAGGCATGAAGCGGTAATAAATCTCCTCCGAGAATGGAGTGACCTTGTGCCTTTTCTCCTAGACAAGGAGTCATTTTCTGCCTTCACCCTCTCCTTAACTTTCTTTTTTTTTTTCTGTTTGGTCTTCTCTTTCTTTTTTTCATTCATTTGCTCACTCTTGCATTTTTTATGACTGGCTAGAAATCAACCCATCCTCTTTTCTTTTTTTTCTCTTCCCCCCAGGCAAAACCAAAGTGATAAAACCCACCAATTTTGACTGTGGCTTAAAAGCAATTTCATTTTTTTTTTTACTCAGCAGCGGATGAATGACTTTATCAAGGGGAGGGGGGGGAAGCCTTTGTAAGATCACACCTAGAATTGCTGTTAAAATGTACCACTTCCTGGTCTGGTAGCCATTCTAGCAGGATTTTTCTGCTTTAGCCATAAACATTTGCTGTAGCAAGGGGGATTATCTCAAAGTTGCAATAGCAATTAAATTCAACAAGTCTGCCAGATTGCAGATTTTATCCCAGACAAGTTGTACCAAATTGGAGTTGCCAAATTAACCACAAGTAATGCCAGTTTGGTCTAGTGCAGGGGTAGGCAACCTCGGCTCTTTTATGACTCGTGGACTTCAACTCCCAGAATTCCCGAGCCAGCATGGCTCAGCTTGGAAACCTCTCCCTTTCCCCTCAGCGTGGCTGGCTCAGGAATTCTGGAGTTGAAGTCCATGAGTCATAAAAGAGCCGAGGTTGCCTACCCCTGTCCTAAGTCCTCCTGTTCTAAGCGGTGAGCCTCCTAGACCAGGGGTAGGCAACCTTGGCTCTTTTATGACTGGTGGACTTCAACTCCCAGAATTCCTGAGCCAGCATGGCTCAGCTTAGAAACCTCTCCCTTTCCCCTCAGCATGGCTGACTCGGGAATTCTGGGAGTTGAAGTCCATGAGTCATAAAACAGCCGAGGTTGCCTACCCCTGGTCTAGTGGTTAAGGCACCAGGCTAGAAACTCGTGAGTTCTAAGTCCCGCCTTAGCCATAAAAACCAGATGGGTGACTTTGGGCCAATACTTCTCTCTCAGTCCAACCCACCTCACAGGATTGTGATGGTGGTGGTGGTGGAGATATGTTCGCCACCTTGGGTTGTTTGTAAACATGATGAAGTTGAGATGCAAATAAACAAATAAATGAGCCCCAGTAAACTCTCATTCTTTGCTGTGTTTTGTGGTCACTTGGATCTTCGTGGGCCAGTCTAGTCGCTTTCACCTAAACCAACCAGGTTCTATCCAGGGGTCCCTTTTTCAGATGGAGACACTGACTGGACTTGCACGACAAACTGTGCATGGTTCCTGAATTAATCTATTTTCCGAAATCATTCCCAATATAGAATTTTAAATTAACAAAACAGGTGTTTTAGTATCACAGGCTAAACCCTCAAGAGAGAGAGGGAGAGAGAGAGGGGGAAGGAGGGAGGGGGGAAGGAGGAAGAGAAATAATTAAACTTATTGTGCATATGTTTAGAGATTTTACTGCGTAAAAAAGATCCGAACTATTTCATGCTTTATTGTTCCAATCCAAGGATGACCAGGGGATCAAAAAAAAGCACACCTCATGGTGGAAAGCCCGGATGATGCCATCAAAGCCCCACCCCTTTTTATATGGTGTGTGTGTGTGTGTGTGTGTGATGAATGTGAAAACAAGAGTAGGTCTTCAAATGCATGGTTGCCATCTTAATTTTGGGACTCTACCCCCCTCAATTCCCCGCTCTGCCATCTGAGGTAAAAAAATAAATAAATCAGCAACTGGCTTGGGATCCCATGATTGAGCAAAGATTGCAAGATGGTTACATGAGGTTAATTAAGTGAACTCTCTGTATGTGTTTTTTCACCGTTTGTGGATTGTTTTATCTTTGGAATTTATCTTGGTTCTATTTTTAATCAGTTTTCACCTATAGGGATTATTTTAGTGTATCTGCTGCCTAGTCACTATGTAATGGGCAGCTATGTAAATTTGTGTTCTGTGTTCTGTGGGTGTGGGTGTGCATGCATGCATGCATG
>NW_015387349.1:282092-293794 GCF_001527695.2 Protobothrops mucrosquamatus | reverse complement strand
GGATGGATGGATGGATGGATGGATGGATGGATGGAGGGAGGGAGGGAGGGAGGGAGGGAGGGACGGACGGACGGACGGACGGACGGACGGATGGAGAGATAGAGAGAGAGAGAGAGATGGATGGATGGATAGATGGATGGAGAAATAGATAGATAGATAGATAGATAGAGAGAAAGAGAGAGAGAGAGAGAGAGAGAGAGAGAGAGAGAGAGAGAGAGAGAGAGAGAGAGAGAGAGAGAGAGAGAGAGAGAGAGAGGGAGAGAGGCTCTATTCCAGTCCTACACCTTCCCCAACCTGGCATCTCTTGAGACGCTGTAATTATAACTCTTAAAATTCTCACCCAGATGGCCAAATCCTACACATTTAAAAGGTGTCAGGTTGAGGATGATCACCTTACTCCATCTGATGAAATGTCTAGCAGGCTCTGGAAATATGGGGGAGAAAACAGGATGGTTGCAAAAGAAACACTTCAGCCCCAAGAAGGGGGCGGAGGAAGCATAAGAAAGGGAATAACTTTGTCTTAACTATACGAGGTATAAGTAGATCTGGAGAATAGCTCTGGCAGTCTTTCGAGATTCTGTTTCATTACTCGGCTAAGAAGAAAGTTTTCTCCAGAAATCCAAGTGGTGCTTGTTTTTGAGTCTATCAGCACTGCAAGGCTTGATAAGCATTAGAAAATTGGCATAATTCTTATTGTGTATATGTGTCTGTCCTGTCCCAGTTTGATCCCTTAAGCCATGGCGTTTCAACCTTTTCACCCATTGTACCACTTTTAGGATATGGCAATATCCGAGTACCACCAGTCGCCTAACAAGGTGTCAAAAACTTGATGACAAAAAAAGGAAAAAAGTGATAAAGTACAAGTAGTCCTCAACTTACAACAGTTCGCTTAGTGACTGTTCGAAGTTACAATGGCACTGAAAAAAGCTCCCCCTGAGCCACAGCCAAGCAAGACACCTCCCTGCCCACCCGGCGGCGCTCTTCCTCCTGTCCGAGGTTTCCATTGTTGTGAGCATTTCTGTTGAGGATTGGCAGCAGGGGTGGGGTGGGGAGGTGTTTGGTTTTTATTCCCCCCATCTGCTAGGTAGTTGCAGCAGGTTTTGGTCACTTCACATGACCCTGGGACACTGTGACTGTCATAAATATGAATCAGTTGCCAAGCATCTGAATGTAAATCACAAGACCCTGGAGATGCTGCAACATTCCAGCTGATCGGCGCTTCTTCTGGGCTCAGCAGAAGCACCAGGATCAGCGCCGAACTCCAGCTGAAGCCTGGCGCTGATCCTGGTGCTTCCACTGAACCCTGACAGCCCCGAAGAAGCGCTGATCACTGCAAAGCAGCACTGATCCTGGTGCTTCCGCTGAGCCCTGACAGCCCTGCAGCTCCAGCCATCTCTCGCTCAGGCTTGTGCGGTGCTGCCACCGGTTCAGTTCATTCCCCTCCCCTGCTATCACTTTTCTAGGATGGTCGCGTACCACCTGCCAGGTGCCAATGTACCACAGCTGGTACCCGTACCACTGGTTGAAAAGCCCCCCCTTAAGCAAGAACAAGCCTCGACTCCATTTGGTGTGAAAGGTTTATTTTACTAAAGGCCAAATGGATTGCAGTATAGCAAAGCCAGAACTGAGGTTCCTGCATCAAAACTTTCACAGTTAACTTTTCCCCACATATGTCTCTTCCCATTGCTGGTCTCCCCCATTGTCCAATCATATTGAAATAAATTGTTTTGGGAACGGTCTCTTCAGCTGTAGACTGGGTGGTGCCATGCCATTCCCAGCTGGGCAGCCTTGAAGTTGTGTCTGTAAAAGATACGGTGAGTCATTAGCCTTCCCCCTCCCATCCGGCTCCTTCTCCCCATAGTTCATGGCAGGCTGGCCTCTCCCCCCCAAAAAAAAATAGTTCTGGAATGGTAGAATCCAGAGAAAACTTCAGTCCTTGATTCTCCCAGTTTCATCAATGGGTTTTGGAATTTGCGATAGTGGTGATCTCTTCTAGCCTGATTTTTTTTAATCCCTGGATCCTTTTCAGTCTTCCTGCAGCTTTAATCAACAGTTGCTTTTGACAAATAGCTAAGAGATTCGGGAGGCTTTAAGGAAATGTCTAAAAATATCTCCCCAGCAACATCAGCCTTGATTGAAGCCCTTTTCAGAAAGGATGGATCTGGATCAAAGCCTCCAGTCATGAGGTAGCCTTTGCCCTGTCTCCATTTCATTTCAACTGCTGAGTATCAAAGGAGGAGACCAGCTGAGAGATTGCAAGGTGGACACTCTATTTTTAAAAATATTAAAAAGCCTACAGTAAATATGAGCTTTCAGAACCTTATTCGTGTAAAACCTCTCCCTTTTTAAGCATCTCCTTTGCTCATTTCTATGAACCACCATAGAGACATTGTGGAGGTGTCTTAAGAGATTTTTTTCCAAAAACTCCCAAGATGTAGACACCAGCCAAAAAAAAAAAAAAGATCCACTTATAAAAAAAGTGGATATATAAAGTCCTGGGCCCATTGCCAGAGGCGTTGGCCAGTTGATGAGCAAAAATAAAGACTTCTGTCAAAGCCACCTTTGTTGTTGACTTGGGGAGAATAGGAACTCAAGAGCTCTTTCAGCAGTTGAGATGCCCAAGGTGGAGACAGGCTTCAAAATCTCATCACAAGTTATTTACTCAGATGCCTGTTCCCATTTAAGGACCACTTTGCTTTGTTTGGTACACTGCCCCCTTCCCTCTTCTCCATAACAAATCAGTTGTCCACTAAAAGCTGCCTCATAAACTCCGATTCTATCAGAGCAAAAGGTCGGCCTCACAACGAGGTTTTCTTTTTGTGATACTTCCTAATCACTGATTTTATCTAAACAATATTTTCTGTTCGGCTTGCCTTACATTACCCCAAGGACACCCTTAGAAAGAAATTAGCACTTTCTTTTTACAATGGGTGAAGAACATCCAAAGCTTATTTCAGGACACACCAGCAATAATGATGATGTCTCCCTGATGTCACCAAACTATAACTTTCAGTGGCCTCACAGGTGGCACGCAGAGCCCTCTCTGTGGGCACGCGCACTGTCACCCCAGTCTTAGGCCTTCAGCTGGGTTTTATAAAATCTTTTCACTTTAGGCCTCCGCCGCCGTGTGCAAAAAACAAAAAGGTTCAATCAGTCAATTTCAACTTCTCGCGGGGAAAAAAAGATCTCGCAAAGTTGGAATTGATTGATTGATCTTTTTAGTCCCACTCAGTCTGCCATTACCACCGAAGCCACGCCCAGCCAATGGGCCACCCCTGGCTGAGGAATTTTGGGAGCTGAAGTCCACAAGTCTTAAATTGACCAAGTTTGAAAATCCCTGCCTTAGCTCAAAGTCGTCTACCTGACAGCAGGTCTACAGGAGTTCCTATGGTAACCTTCCAGAGATTGAAAGATTGAACCTGAGATCTTTTTCATGAAAGTTGTCTCTGTGGCCCTGCTTTTCTAGACTCTAACATTACCTTTTTTGTAGGTGCTGAGTCTTCCTCTTCCTCTGACCCACAGAGAGCAGGATGAGAGGCCTACTTGCCCGGTGATGACACCATGAAGAGCTACCATGGGGACCGCAACCAGTCACGGGAACACCCTTGCCACTGCATCCCAGAGGCCTGTGACCAGCCAATGGAATACATCCACCATAGCCAGGAATCTCGCCAGCCATACCTCCTCAGCCCCAGTGAGCCTTATTCCTTGGACCACTACTGCTCATCCCGCAGCTCTGCTGACCCTCCCCTCAGCCTAACTGAACCACTCTCTGCTGCCAGCAGTAGCAGCACCTTTCCTAGAATGCACCACACACCTCAACAGTACGACTCCTGTGACGAGTGTATGGCGGCCGCCCATCCTTCCGGCAAGATCAACCGGCTGCCCCCCACTCTCCTGGACCAGTTCGAGAAGCAACTGCCTCTTCACCACGACGGCTTCCACACCCTGCAGTACCAGCGGGCCAGCAGCACAGAACAGCCACGCAGCGAGAGCCCCAGTCGCATCCGGCATCTTGTCCATTCTGTCCAGAAGCTCTTTGCCAAGTCCCATTCTCTGGAAGCCCCCTCCAAGCGGGAGTACAACGGCACCAAGATGGAAGGGCGGGGCACAGAGGGAGGGTACCCTCACCACCACCCTCACCACCACCGCCAGTCGCGGCACGGCAAGCGTAGCAAAAGCAAAGACCGCAAGGTGGATTCCTCGTCGTCTTCTTCCCGCCATCGGAACAAGATGATGGGCTGGTGGAGCTCCGATGATAACCTGGACAGTGATAGCAGCTACATGGTGTCTGGAAGGCAACATGCTGTTGACCAGAACACCCAGTACTGTGTGGACACCCCCGAAAGTGCCTTCCGAGACTTGACCTTGAAGGGTCTCAAAAGTGGAGGTGGTGAGGGCAAGTGTTTAGCCTGTGCAGGGATGTCCATGTCCTTGGATGGCCAGACTCTCAAGAGGAGTTCTTGGCATACGATGACGGTCAGCCAAGCACGGGAGGCTTATCCCAGCTCAGGAGGAGGCCCAGAAAAAGCCTTGATGCTTCAAGAGGCCAAGGCCAAGGATCGGTCCTATCATTATCTTCAGGTAAGGAGGTGGGTAGACTGTCCAGGGTGTTCATTTTATACCTTCAATTCTAATTTTGATGGGTTCTTCAGGTATAGGTCATCCTTGACTTTCAACCAGTTGCTTAGCACCCTTTGGAGTTATGACAGATCCCCAAAAGGTACTTATGACCCGGTTCCAAACTTCTGCTCCTCCTCCACAATCACAACTTACAACTGTAATAGACAGGCTCCATTACGGTCATAAGGCATGCACTACCTGTACATAACAGTCCTGAGCCATATTGTCATCCGTTTCCTACATTTACCTTTTACAATCTGTATTTGATTACAACTTCCAAATAGAAGTCAGTATGACCAGATCCATCTAGCTAATCTTCATTTGGGAAATTGTGTTCCGTATCCTTGTTGTGTTAAGCCTTTTCACTGTAAGGTGACGTAAAAGTCCTAAACCAGTGGTGGCGAACCTCGGAGCCCTCTCTGTCGGCACATGTGCCATTGCCCCAGCCTCGCCTCCCCCCACGACCCCCTCCTCACCAGCAGCCCCCCTGGAGGAGTCGCCCCTGAGCATGGCCCACGTGGAGCAGCGCAGCCAAGGACATGGCAGCCAGGCAGTGTAGACAAGACTCTGCCCTCACGCCCCATCATGCACAGTTGATGCTGCAGGGCGTGGGCAGAGGGTGTGGCCACCATGGTGCTGCTGGGCTGCCTGGGCGACCTGTGGTGAGCCCTGGAGGTGGTGAGTGGCCCTGCGGGCAGGCGGGGTGGGGGATGATGTGGGGGTGGAGCAGGGCACGGCAGGGGGTGGAGCAGGGGCGGGGCCAGTTTTTGGGCACTCGGTCTCTAAAAGGTTCGCCATCACTGTCCTAAAGCAAGCAGGAGATTGCATTAGCTGAGTCCCAAGACTTCTTCAATTCTTCACACTCCGGAGGTGTCTCCAGGGGGAACAAAGAGAAGCCCAGGACAAAATAAACACTATGGGGCCCTTGGTGCTCTCCGAGCATGATGGGAATTTTTTTCAGACATTTCATTACCAAACTAGATAACATCATCAGTGCAAAATAAGCATTGTGATGTCTTGATGCAAACTTGGCCCTTTCTGACTGCCCCAGGGTGCTACACAAACATATATAAGAGATGCAGCTTACATCACAACATGACAACACCAGTTTTGTCATTCTGATGGAACCATCTGATTCTTGCAGATAATTCTGAGTCCTGTCATTCAACAGCTTAGTCACACAACACATTTTGCCAGCTCCAATAAAAACCTAACAGATGCTTTCACACAATATGGTCCATATGGCTAGTTTTAAACTTGCTTAGGCTTTTTAACTTTTCAATTTAGCATGCTGCTGAAAGCCATTCTATTTGATTGATTTATGGCTCATCATCTAATCCTGGAAACTGAATAATAAGATGAAGAGAGTTCTGTGAATCAGCCAAACACCGTATTGTTCTGTGTTCATTTTTTTTTTTACCATTTGTGTCCGCTATAGTTTTTGGACTAAATTCCAAGATGGTAACTGAGCTACTGTTGTTATCCCCCTAGGATTTGCTTTTGTTTTTGTTTTTTTATATTTCCTTTTCAAAATTTTATTTTTTTTAAATATATATTGTATTTGTTTTTTATACGTGGTTTTATCCGTTTGTCATGCGCCGCTCAGAGTCGCCTTTGGTGAGATGGATAGTATGCAGTGGTGGGATTCATCCGGTTTGCACCACTTTGGCAGAACCGGTAGCTAATTTTTTGTTGCCCAAGCCCAGAATGGACTTCCAGAAGCAGCATCCACACAGAGAACCGGTTGTTCACATATCTGAATCCCATCATTGCAGCTATGTAAATTTCATTACTAAATGAATAAATATCAAGGCCATAGTAACCTCTTTTCCAAAGAAGAAAAAAAAAGGGGGGGGGGAAGCAGTCAATGGGAGCAAAGAGAGGCAGTTGTCCCTTTTAAAAGACTGAAGAGTTCCAAAGAGCTGACACATCAGCTTCTCAGGATGTCGAAGCTCTTCCAACAGGCCAGTTGCTTTTGCTAGCAGTACCCAAACAAACAATTAGCAAGAGCTACTAGCTGGTACTGCAGAGAACAGCTATTGCACAGAGCTAATCAATGGTCTCCAATTGCTAATGAGGGAGAAAACAGAATAACAAGAACAGCCAGCAACTTTCTGGGAGAAGACAATGAAAACATCTTTCCCATGTCTGTTTTCTAAGGGTTGCAAGAACTTGATCGTTACTGTACAGAGAAGGAGGAAGGACCAAATAAGACAGTGTAGTTGGGAAGGTGTTGAACTGCCATTGTGAGACTCAAGTCCATCCTCAGATACAAAAGCGTGTTGGGGAAGTTGGGCTTGTTCCTCTCTCTCAGCCAAAGAACCACACTGGTGTAGTGGTGTAG
This sequence comes from Protobothrops mucrosquamatus, assembly GCF_001527695.2. Taxonomy (NCBI): domain Eukaryota; kingdom Metazoa; phylum Chordata; class Lepidosauria; order Squamata; family Viperidae; genus Protobothrops; species Protobothrops mucrosquamatus. The sequence continues at coordinate 286,827 of NW_015387349.1, read as the reverse complement.
GTGTTAAACTAGGAGCAGAGAGGCCCAGATACTAATCCCTGCTCAGGGATGAAGATCAGCAGATGACTTTGGACCAGTCCTTCCCTATCAGCCTAGCCTATCTTAACAGAGTTATTGTTTTTGAAGATAAATAGGAAGAGAGAACATTGTGCACCACTTTGAACTTCTGAAGGAGACATAACAAATCAAGTGTGAACCAGAGCTCCACATGGATCAGAGTACATGAGATGTGGACTAGCACATATTCAGAGCATCATGTTGGGGGAACCCATTCTAGATCAGTGTTGAGGATATTTATGTACCCTTATTGTCTACTTAGGATAATTTTGTAAGATCTTGAAAGGTCTTCTGAAACTTTTTGGTTATCCTGTCTTGCCTCCTGGACTACCAACTTACTTTGCTTTATATTTAAATCCAGTCAGCCCTTGATTTAATGGTCCAATAGGGGAAGAGGTTCTATTAAAGTAGAATATCTGTTATTTCTGAATGAGAGTTTATGCGTGTGTGTTTTACATATACTGTACCTGCATAAAATGGCAAACACGTTGTGTACATTGACAGTAAATGTATATTGACAGTATTTGTTCATTCAATCCAGATTACTTTTTTGCTTGTCCAAACACAATTACATTCCTTCCTATGTTCACAAATTTAGGATCCTGAACCCACCTCTGTCAATTTGCCAGATTCCAGCTAAATAGACATTAGATCTTCTCAGTGTGAAATCTGTTTCACCCACTAAATCCATGAGACATATTCCAACTTATCTTCTTGGTATTATATTTCTCCAATCACCCTTCCGCAGTTGCTTGTACGATGAGTCTTTTGGACAGAGCTGGCTTCTGGGCACTTCTGAGTGTAATCACTTTTAATTATGAGATGCTGTTAGGAGAAAGGAAATGGAACTAAGAGAAGCAGTTAAAGTCAAGCAGGGAATTTTTGATAGCACCGTGAAACCAGCAAGAATGAATTTTCTGTTAAGTTCTGTTGTGAAATTGGCTAGCGAACAGGCAAAATTTCCTCTTCCTTCTCCATTGTTGTTTGTTATTCAGTCGCTACAGCATGTGCAACTCTTTGTGCCCCCGTAGACCACAGCACACCAGGCCCTCCTATCCTCCATTGTCTCCTGGAGTTTGCACAAATTCATGCTCAATGAGTCGATAACACTATCTAACCATCTCATCCTTTGCCCTCCCCTTCTCCTTTTGCCTCCAGTCTTTCCCAACATCAGGGTCTTTTCCAATGAGTCCCCTCTTCCCATTTGGTGGCCAAATTATTTGAGCTTCAGTATCTGTCCTTCCATTGAAGAGTCAGGGTTGAGTTCTTCTCCATATCCCCAAAGTGGGCAGGAAAATATTTCTTTCGCTTCGTTAAAAAAAAGAAAATCCAACCTCTAATGGAATGGAATGAAGCTATTCTGACTCAAATCATGGCACAGTCTCAGAAAACACAACTTTAAAAACACAGCAGCAACTGCAGTGCTATTGCTTGCCAAGACCCCCCCCCCCAAAAAAAAATGTGGCCTTTGGTGAATTTTCTATTTCTCCCCTAGCTACAAAGTGTGCATCACATACCCACATTCTGTACCCAGCAGACACTGTAGAGTTTGTGATGTGAGCCTACACTGCTGCAAAAGGCCAAAAGTACAGCCATTCTCATATTGATCTTCCCTTAATCACAGCAGCTCCTTCTTTTTGAACTGTTTAAAACAGAGTCAAAATATTCCAAATGCAAAACATTCGGTTTCTGCTTTGGAACAACGCTAAAAGGGAAACAAAGGAACTAACCAACTTGGAAACTAACCAAGGAGAGTAGTAAATTAGAACTAAGGGGAAATTTCCTAATGGTGAGAGCAATCAACCAATGGAATGGCTTGCCTTCAGAATTTGGGGGTGCTCCATCACTGGAGGCTTTCAACAAGAGACTGGACAGCCACTTGTCTAAAATGATACAGGGTCTCCTGCTCAAGCAGGGGGTTGAACTAGAAGACCTCTGAGATCCCTTCTCGGGTTAGGGACAGATCATCATGGAGAAAATTCTATATGTCTGGTCACTAGGAGTCAACAATGAGTCGTTGGCACATAATCAACCAATCCTGTTTAATAAATATTTCAGGATAGATAATTAAAAATCACACCATCTTCTTTTACAAAGCATCAAATAATCTTCTGTAACACATCTTTATCAATGTAGACCTTTCTGAAGTGGTTTTGATTATACATATCTTCTATCTATATATATAAATAAAAATGTAAATGTTCATTTGTTCAAAATCTTAAATCTCCGAAAGTTCTTCACCGATTGCTTTGAAATTTTGACACAACGTTGCATTCGAATACGTGCATGCTTTTATATACCTATATTATATAGATGTCACACCTGTGACAGGTAAAAACATGCTTTTTGGAAAAACAGCACCATCTGTTGGACGTAAAAGCAACACACGCTTTTACCAGACTGAGCCACAGCAACGCGTGGCTGGGGACAGCTAGTATATAACAAATAAAAGGAAATTTGAGAGTTCACAAGTTTGATGCTATATGAAACTGTGACTGAATCTGGATGTTCTGCTTCAGATACCATGAAGCCCCCTCCTCCCAGAAGACAACAAGGAAAACAGGTCGTGGAGAGGATATGTAGATATACTGCCAATAAGATAACATTCCCCAAATTACCAGGTTTTCTGGGCAGAGAATTTTCTGTCACATGTGAAATACATCAAGAATGTATTGCTTTTAACACCTTTTAACAGTTTTTAAAACTCTTCTATGGTGACTGAGGGCTGAAGGACCAGCCCAAACCAGCAGTGACAGAATTGCTAACATTTTTCAGTTTACAACTCTGGCTTTCTGGGACAGAAAGAAAAGTAGAACGATGTAGTTTGATTTGTCCTCCCGAATGGAAATCAGAATGGATACTGGAATTAGAATGTTGTTCATTGTTGGTCCCCATCATGACTATCCTGCTTCAGTCCTCAATCACCATAGATTTTTTGGGGGTGAGAAATAGCAAATCTACCAAAGGTCACATTTTCTTTTTGTCTTGGCAACCTGTACACAGCAAGTTTATAAAGTTCTGCATTTAGCCAAGCATATTTTTAGTGTTTGTGTGTCTCTGTGTGTGTAATTTTAATTACAAAGTAAAAACAGAAAGAAAAGATATAGTACAAAGAAATAGAAAGTGAAATGAAAAAAGAAAGAGAAAACAAAGAATATGATAAAAGAAATAGAAAAGAGATAGATAAAGAACTGAATTCCCACTTTCGTTACAACTGCAGAGAAATTTAATTACTCTGACTAGTTTGTTGCAGTGGGCAACCTATTTCTTAGAACAGATAACTGATCAAGGAGAGATTCAACCTAGAACTAAGGAGAAACTTCCTGACAGTGAGAACAATTAACCAGTGGAACAACCTGCCTCCAGAAGCGGTGAATGCTCCAACACTGGAAGTTTTTAAGAAGAGATTGGACAGCCATTTGTCTGAAATGGTGTATGGTTTCCTGCCTGAGCAGGGGGTTGGACTAGATGACCTCCAAGGTCCCTTCCAACTTTACTATTATTATTATTATTATTATTATTATTATTATTATTATTATTATTATTATTATTATTATTATTATTATTATTATAATATTGGACAGTCATCTGTCAGAAATGGTGTAGGGTCTCCTTCTTGGGCGGGGGGTTGGATTAGATGACCTACAAAGTCCCTTCCAACTCTGTTATTCTAAGAAAGAATATAATATATTAAGAGAGTAACTCAAGAAAAACATTTACTTTCATAAGGACCATAGGGTTCTAGTTGTGAATGACAGAATGGAAAAACTGAAGTGGTCCAAAGCCCCTCTTAGTTGACTGCAGATATCGTTTTCGGCTTCAAACACATGACAAAGTTGTTGTAAAGATAAAATTAAAGACAAGTAAGCTTGCTTTAGCAATTAGAATAAAAGCATCTTAGAAGTACAATTAATAATGGTTATACTTTGTTCTTTGACATTTTTTTTTCCATCTACATTTTGTCTGTGTCTGTCTAGTGAATGAATGTCCTCTGAAAATGTTCAGGCTTTGGCAACTGTCTTGAATCAAAAATTGGACGGCTTTGTACCATACACTCTACTTAATTGCTGCATTAACCCATTTCCTGGGTTAACACAATACAGTGAATCTTAACCCAACCAGAGGGGCTAAAGCTTTTCCACAGAAACATTAAGATGAACATTAGCCAAGTTTACTATGATGAGCAAAAACTGGATTATTGCTTGACTTGCTTAAGTAAATTTTGTGAACACAGCAGTAAGATTCCCTCTCTCTCAGAACACCTATCCATTTTTTTTTCACGATTTGTTGTCTCTTAATTAGTTTAATAGTCTTGGCCATAGGCCAAAACTGAACAAGGTTAGACATAAAGGGGAGAGGAGAAGAGAAACAATAATTAAAAATATTGATTACTATTTCCTGCGTGAGTGGTTACTGATTGGCTTCCATCTTTCTGTTGCAAAAAAATACTTCTGTGAAAATTCATGTTCAATAAATGACAAAAATTGTGCTGATAGAGAGATACATAGATGGTGGATGGATGGATGGATGGATGGATAGATGATAGATAGATAGATAGATAGATAGATAGATAGATAGATAGATAGATAGATAGATAGATAGATAGATAGATAGATAGATAAAGATAGAGAAAAGCAGACAGGCAGACAGAGATAGACAGACAGACAGACAGACAGAC
>NW_015387349.1:258436-281945 GCF_001527695.2 Protobothrops mucrosquamatus | reverse complement strand
AGACAGACAGACAGACAGACAGACAGATAGATCATTCAATTCAGGAACAGATAAGCTGCATTCACATGTGTGTGTGTTTTTGGATGCTATTTTCTCTGAAAATGTATTTATGGAAGTGTAATCCTAATTTTGACACTGAGCCCTAGAACCAACATCATCCTGCACATGGTTCAGGCACCTGCTATTTTAGGTGCTGCACTTTTTCTTGAAAAATCAAATTTGAATCAAGTGATATTCCCTTACACCAGTTTCCTATTCAGTATCTATATCAGAAATTCCATGGGGTTGCCTTGGACAAGTATTCAGATTGATTGATTGATTATGTGCCTTTAAGTCAGGGGTGTCAAACTGCCGGCCCACGGGCCAGTTTCATCATACCGGAGCCATGCCAACCCCATTGCCGGCAATGGCAAAAAAGCTCCGATACGTCGCGCAATGTCACATGACGTCGCAAGTTTGACATGCCTGCTTTAAGTCATGTTCAGCTCCTGATGACCACATAGATAGATTTTGTCCATGATGATCTAGCTCTAACCTGTTCTTTCAAGTTCCTAATGGACCAATTATGATCAACATAGCTAAGTCCATTCACCCTGCTGCTGGTTGTTCTCATCTTTTTCTTTCTGCCTTTCCAAGCATTAACGCATTTTCCAGAGATCTGAGTTTACTTAAAGTAAGATAATTTGGACCTGGTTATTTATTTATTTATTTATTTATTTATTTATTTATTTATTATTTAAATTTATATACCACCCTATCTCCCTTACGGGACTCAGGGCGGTGAACAGGCAATAATAAAAAACAATAAATATTGAATAAGAAGCCTGCTCTAAAATACCCCATATAAAACCCCTAACAAAGCCCAATCAAAACTACGCCAGGCCAGCCGCATGGAATAGATGGGTTTTCAGCGGAAGAGGCGCAGGTCCGCAGTTGTACGTAGGTCGGGGGGTAGGTCATTCCAGAGGGCAGGAGCTGCCACAGAGAAGGCTCTCCCCCTGGGGGTCGCCAGCCGGCATTGACTGGCCGACGGCACCCTAAGGAGGCCCTCTCTGTGGGAGCGGACTGGTCGAAGGGAGACATTTGGTAGGAGGCAGTCTTGCAAATACCTAGGTCCGTTGCCATGGAGCGCTTTAAAAGTTGTTACTAACACCTTGAAGCGCACCTGGAAGGCCACCGGCAGCCAGTTTTCACTTAAAGCCACTTGAGCTTTAAGTGAAAACTCTGTTGATTTTTTCGATGATCCATCAGCTCAATTTCTGTCCATGGTGTTATCTGGAGTCTTTTCCAACACCCAAGCTGAAAGTTGCCAATGCTCTTCTGATGCTGCTTCTTTAAAGCCCAACAAATATTCAGAAAGTGACCAAAATGAACATAGCAACTCTTAGGTGTATTCTATTTATAGCAGGTCATGTCAACCTGTCTGATCCTACCTATAACATGAGACCTGTTGTGTGCCAAGGACAGGGTATTTAAAAAATGGGTTTAAGGAGGATGGTGGAATAAGGTAGTGCTCACTAGAACCATTAGAGGAGGTGTGGTGGCCTAGTGGTTAAGACACTGAACTTGTTGACCTGAAGGTTGTTCAAGACCCAAGCACCATATAATGGGGTGAGTGCCTGCTGTTGCCCCAGTTCCTGCCAACCTAGAAATTTGAACGCATGCAAATGCAAGTAGATAAATAAGTACCAGTTCAGTGGGAAGATAACAGCATTCCATGTGCTTCAGGGTAAACTCATGCTGGCCATATGACCATGGAAGCATCTTCAGACAACACTGGCTCCGTCCGCTAGGAAATGGAGATGAGCACCATCCCTTGGTGTTAGACATGACTAGACAGGGGGAATCTTTATCTTTTTTTAGAACCACTAGAGATACACCAGGTGAAAGAGAGTGCTGTAGAGCAGGGGTGTCAAACTGCCGGCCCGCGGGCTGGACGCATCATCCCAAAACCGCGCCCACCCCATTGCCGGCAATGGAGAAAAAGCCCCGATACGTTGCGTGACGACGTCACATGATGTCGCAAGTTTGACATGCCTGCTGTAGAGGAATCATAGAATCATGGATCTGGAAGGGAACTAAGGGATCATCCATCCCAGCCTCTGTTTGAAAACCCCCAGTGTAGGGAAAGAAACCATTCACCGGGAACATGTTCCACTGATTGGCAGTTTTTACAAAATCAACATGAAAGCTAAAAGGTAGCATTTTAGTGCATAGGTGGAAAATGCTTAGTAGGTTGGTACAAAAGGAACGATGGGCCTCAGTTCCCCTCTCAAATATTCTAACTGCTCTTCATAAAGTCTGCTTTAATTACAGCCAAGACCTCCCATAGAACGTCCTTCTCATCCCACAAACCCTGTGCTCTTCCTGTACAAAGTCTCTTCTTCCTTCAGGTGCCACAGGATGATTGGGGAGGATACCCAACATCGGGGAAGGATGGTGAGATCCCTTGTCGACGGATGCGGAGCGGCAGCTACATCAAGGCCATGGGAGATGATGACAGTGGGGACTCAGATACCAGCACCAAAGTGTCTCCCAAGGAGGTGGCCCGGCGCGAGGCATATCGCCGTTCATCCAGTGTAGATCAAGCCAGAACCAAGTAAGAAGTTAAGAAGGGTGCTAATATTTCCTGGTTACTACAGGGGAAATGCTTAAGAAAGGATGAACATTGAACTGAGCTGTGGCCTATACATAAAACATTCTCTCTCAACCAAGAGCAAGAAGCCCTAGGACAGTGATGGCGAACCTTTTAGAGACCGAGTGCCCAAACTGCAACCCAAAACTCATTTATGCATCATCGGGTGCCGGGTGGGTATGGCCCATTGGGTGGGTGTGGCCCATTAGGTGGACGTGGCTGCGGTGGTAACGGCAGACTGGGTGGGACTAAAAAGTTCAATCAATCAATTCCAACTTTGCAAGATCTTTTTTTTTCCGCGAGAAGTTGAAATTGATTGATTGATTGAACCTTTTTTTGCACACGGCGGCGGAGGCCTAAAGCAAAAAGGTTTTATAAAACCCAGTTGAAGGCCTAGGACTGGGGCGACGGCGCACGTGCCCACAGAGAGGGCTCTGAGTGCCGCCTCTGGCACCCGTGCCATAGGTTCGCCACGACTGCCCTAGGAAACCTGAGTGAGGTTTCCAAAAAGGAAAGGTAAAGTGGGTAGGGGAAGAGATCTTTCTGGGGTAATGGTATCACTGATCAGGGAAACCATAGTAAGAGAGTAGTAGAAGTCAGTGGGAAATGTGTTTCCTTGTTCCTGAACTCAGATTAGGTAGCAATTATTTTTCCTGACCTAAGTGAGACCTCAAGGAGTTGGGTAGGGCAGGGAAAAGCTAGCCTTCAGGACCATGGATAGCTCCAGACAGCCAATGTGCCCCAATGATCTGAGGGTTTGCATCCTTCCTGAGCCGGTCTACCTCTTCCTTGATTCCACCCCTTCCCGAGAAAAACAGAAAATCAGATCAAATCAAAATGTTGTTATGGTAATTGATGGGAAACATCAGAGCAATTTAATGACAGTCAATAAACGAGAATATTTATAGTTCAGGGTTGAAGTGAGGGATCTTTGATGCTCTCTGAGCTTGGTTGTTTTCTTGCAGACACTTCATTATGCAAACTAGGTGACATTATGAGTGCTAGCACTAATGATGTTACCTAGTTTGGGTAATGAAATATCTGCAAGAAAACAACGAAGCTCAGAGACCACCAAGAACCCCTTCATGACAGTCCTCTGAAGTCTACCTATCTGGTCATTGGTTCTCTCCTTCTGGGCTATCCTGGGGTTAACATGGTACCATGTCAAGGGCCCAAAAATTCTCCAGACCTGCTCTCTTTGGCAACCCAACTTTCTTCCTTATCAGCAGAGTGTTGAGGTCAAGTTTAGAGTCACATTCTGTATAGCTGATATTTTGTCTTCCTGATCCACACAATTCTCATTCTTTAATGCTAAGTCCTGGTAGTTGCTGGAGGTTATAGCCACAATATTTATCAATATTTATTGCCGTTTTGAAATAAAGGAGCATACCAATACCTTTGCAAGGATCTACCTATTTTATAGGAGGAGAGAACATGCCCATATTAAACCAGCCAGTCCACTCCTTTCCATGTGTTCTCTTCTCCTGCTTTGGGGGTTTGTTCAGAAACCTTTCTTCCCCATGTCTCTCATTAGGTTTGCAAGTAGACACTATTCTGACTCATATATCTGTAACTGTCCCAGCTGCTGCACACCACCCCGAATCCGGCCACGGGGACAAGGGTATGGACGTTCCTTCACCACTGGGCAGGTGAGGTGGTTTTTTCTCTTCAGTTCTTGGATTGTAGAAAGCTGACCAAGTAGAAGTGATGGACAGTCATGAGAAGTAACACCGATATCAATTTAGCTGAGTGGAAATTGTGTCACATAACTTACAGTATTATAACTGGATGGCTGGGATACAGAATATTGAGAGTCTGTCATATTTTTTTCCCCTGCTTGTATTGAGAGTCTGTCATTTTTTTTTCACTGCTTGTAGCGGGATGATCAAATAAAAAATCAGTTTGGGGGAAAGAGGCATTTATTTGCATTTCATTGTCCCTGTTGAGACGCTTGCAAGTACAGCTTTTTTTTTCTCTGGGGATGTTTTATTAAGAAATAATAAAATAATTCTCTCCACCAAGCAAGGAGAGAATTCCAGATCCTCCTTCTTTGCAGAACAAGAGTTTTCTGGAAGAAAAGCTAGCAATAGCACTCAGACTTATATACCACTTTGTAGTGCTTTACAGCCCTCTCTAGCAATAGCACTCAGACATATACCACTTCATAGTGCCTTACAGCCCTCTCTAAGTGGCTTACAGATTCACCATAGTGCCTCCAACAATCTGGGTCCTTATTCTACCAACCTCAGAAGGCTGAGTCAACCTTGAGCCAGTCAGGACTGAACTCCCAGCTGCTGGCAGAGTTTGCCTGCAATACTGCATTCTAACCACTGTGCCATCAGGGTTCATAGTCCTCTCTGTTGATTGCCAGTGAAAATAACTAAGTTTCATTGGATACCAGACATATCAGTTTGGCTTAAGATACCTTGGCTGCTCTCCTTTGTTCTGATGCATGCTCACCTTAACTGCATCTGTGAATTATTCGTCCCTCTCTACGCTTTGGCATCTGCATGCTTTTCCATTCAGTCATTCAGAGCACTATATATGCCAACCCATTTCTGCAGAGTAATCCTGGAATGGCTTTCCATCTCCGGAGCCAAAAAAAATCACACTTTGCATTCCTGAGATTTCATTTGCACTGCATCCTGGAAAGAGAAAAGAGAAATGATGAGTAGCAAATCAAGCTTGGGATTTATCTTCCACGCTCTGTTTTTCCTTATTGTGATTGGGGAAAAGAGGATGAGGGGCGCTGATATTTATTTATTGCAAAGAGCGTGTTAGATTTGCAAACATAAAACGGCAGCCCTGGTTGCAAATAACAGCTATTTGTGTCAGAGTTGCTGGAGTTTGGAAAGTTCAAAGGGAAAACATTCTTAAGATATGTCTAATTAACTTATGGACTTCAGTAGGGCAGGAGGCAGCAACAGCCCAGTGGAATTTCAAGGAAAGAATTAGTTACAGGAACTGGGTTATGGCATCTAAAAAGTGGGGACAACTTTTTCAATGAATTTTACATTTTCAAACCGACGCACAAATCAAAATCGTTCTTCAAACTTTGTACTTCTACACACGCATATACATACACAAACACGTGTTATAATCTGATATTATAGTATTAGGGTAGAAGCAGAACTGCAAACAAAAATTGTACAGGAATAATTGTGTGTAAAATTTATTAAAATATATTATAATGGGGGTTTTTTAAAAAAAAAAACTTGAACTACTGCGGGACGACACCAGCCAAATGTATGTGTAGAAAAATGACAAACGGAATCAAAACTGACAGATTTGCACAAAGGAGAAATAGAAAAGCAACTGAGAGCAACTGAAATTGACAGATTCTCCCATTCCCAATGATGGCTAAGCGAATCGTGCATAAATCTGCAGATTTCCAAACTCTTGGAAATAGGTGCTTTTCCGAACAATTGAAAGACACAGAACTTATCTTTTCACAGCTCTAAACAAGCATTTCTTTTGTTCGGAACAAGTCTTAAATTCATCACTCTGAGTGGCAATTAACCAATCACACAGGTCTGAATGGAATTTAGGCATTCTTTGGTGTGAATCTAAGCAGAAATTATATTTGCAATTTTTTAGCAAGCACAACTAAGCAACATGCCCGAATCAACCAGCCTTTATAAAATAAGACTGATTTGCTTTTAACTTGGAACTCTGTGGTTTCGTCTGAATAATCAATGCAAGCTGTAGCTCTTAGCTAATTAATTTAAGGATTTGGCCAATGCAAGGTTGCCAATTTAATTTACCCATATACTTAACTTTATTTGTTCCACTGCTAAATCCTCGGATGGAACGCAGTTCACTGGGGACAAGTTTCCTTGAACACTGCTGGGAGATTTGCATCGACTGACTGTACAGGTAGTCCTCCACTTATGACCAGGATGGACCAGAATTATGGTTGTAAATCACGCCAGTTGTTAAGCAGATCATCATGTGACTCATCCCAATTTTATGACCCTTTTTGAAGCACTCATTAAGTGAACTCAACAGTTTTAAAATAAATGCTGTTGGTCGTAAAGCGTACAAACACGGGGAATGTGGTGGTCTTTTAATTGAATCTTTTGTCCACAATGGGCTTTTTTTTTGCCAGAAATTAAAAGTAAAAGCCAGTTTCTAGCAAAAACAAAAAAAACTTTGCAAATTGTGATCACATGACCACAGGATGCTGCAAACAGCTGAAATGCGGATTGGTTGTCAAGCTCCCAAAATGTAGTCACATGGCCACATCGGAGGGGCCAGAAGTCAGAACTTCTAATTCAGTTTGCAGTTTTGAATGGTCTCTAAGTGATCAACGGTTAAGTTGAGGATTACCTGTACATCTCACCCAAAGGTATGGTTCATTTAAACACAGTTTGTTGAAGAAGCCCCAATTTTGATTTAGGTATGGTCTGTGAAACCAATGGTGGGGTCCAGGCAATACATTGAGATGATAGCCAACAAGCTACCAGAGTTTGACTTAAAGTGATGGGAGAAACCAGCAATACGCCTTAGTTGTAATTGTGAATGTGACAAAGATTTGTGTCTATGGAGATTCTCAGCCATCCAGTTCCTGGTTGTCTCGAAGATGCTTTTTCAGGACTTTGTTGTTTTCCTTTGAAGACATTTTGCTTCTCATTCAAGAAACTTCTTCAGCTCTGACTGGATGGTGGGGAATGGAAGGATGGAAGGATGTCTGCAAGGAATATAAATCCTTCCATTCCCCACCATCCAGTCAGAGCTGAAGAAACTTCTTGGATGAGAAGCGAAATGTCTTCAAAAAAACCCAAGAAAGTCCAATTGTCTCCTGAAAAAGCACAGAGATTTGTGAGAACATAGACCCAACAGAAAGTGGGCACCAGGTAGATACACTCCTTTGAGTGTACCCTTGGTAGGACAACAGGGATAAATGACTGAATGTGTGAATGAGTCTGAATTCCCTCCTCTCCACCCTTCCATTGTCTTCCCAGATCAATGATGAGTTGAACCATCAGTTTGAGGCTGTGTGTGAGTCTGTTTTCGGAGAGGTGGAGTCCCAGGCTGTGGAGGCTTTGGATCTGCCCGGTTGTTTCCGCATGCGCAGCCATAGTTATCTGCGGGCCATTCAAGCTGGCTGCTCCCAGGACGATGACTGCCTCTCTCTCTTCACCATGGCAACAACCACTCACCAGCCTGGCCAACCTCTCACCAGCAGCATTCTCAAGCCAAGCACCTGTAAGTACCAAGATGAACCTCTAAGTAGGGATGAATAATGTCTCCTAGGTGAGATTAACAGAAGGCCTTCTGATAATAAGATGTCATGTGATGGAAAGGAATTTAGAGCTAACCTGGAGGAAGGTATGTAGAACTCACCATGGTTTTAGGCAGGAAACCGTACCTGAACCAACTTACAGGCTAACAAACCAATTTACTTCTCACTCTCTGTTTCAAGAATGTAGAATTCTATTTATTGTACATAAACATGACTTACTTGTTTTTTATGAATCAATTTATGTTAGCTTGTATTTGTACAGGAAAGAATAAAGACAAAAACTGGTCAAGTTTTCGGTCCTTGGCCAACATTATTAATAAACTGGGTCTATAAATGTAATGGACAGAAGGAATAACCTTGAGGAACAAGAGGAAGATCCACAACCAAAACAACAGTCAGATAAAAGAAAGCTGAGTCCTGGGGAGAAGTGTAATTAGAGACAGCGTCCCAGGCATGACCTTCCCTTGTTCTCATGAAGATAAAGAAGGAAAGGGGAAGCACATTCAGACTTTTAAGGTTCTATTACTATAATCTTACAATAAAAATAATATTTGCTTGTGTGTCTTTGGCCTCCAAGTCTGATCTACCTGGGAGAGTTGACATCAAGTCAACATACTGTATAAAGAACGGTTGCTGAAACTGGGAATGTCTAGTTTAATGAAGAGAAGGACGAGGGGGGACATGATAGCAGTCTTCCAATATCTCAGGGGCTGCCCCAAAGAAGAGGGAGTCAAGCTATTCTCCAAAGCGCCTGAAGGCAGGACAAGAAGCAATGGATGGAAACTAATCAAGGAGAGAAGCAACCTAGAACTAAGGAGAAACTTACTGACAGTTAGAACAATTAACCAGTGGAACAATCTGCCTCCAGAAGCGGTGAATGCTCCAACACTGGAAGTTTTTAAGAAGAGACTAGACAGCCATTTGTCTGAAATGGTATAGGGTTTCCTGCCTGAGCAGGGGGTTGGACTAGATGACCTCCAAGGTCCCTTCCAACTTTACTATTATTATTATTATTATTATTATTATTATTATTATTATTATTATTATTATTATTATTATTATTATTATTATTATTATTATTATTAAGTCTGAATGCATTTCCCTCCCTCCCTCTCTTTATCTTCATGAGAAAACTAGGGAAGGTCCGATCTGAAACTTTTCTCAAATTATATTTTGGCCTTGGACTCAGAATTTTTTTTTTATCTGGCCATTGTATAAGAGAATAACCGAGTTGGACCAACCCTCCACTCAAGTGGGAAACCCTGGCCTATACCATTTCAGACAAATGGTTGTCCAATCTCTTTTTTAAAACCTCCAGTTTTGGAGTGCCCACAACTTCTGGAGGCAAGTCATTCCACTGGGTTTTTGTTCTAACTATCAGGAAGTTTCTCCTTAGTTCTAGGTTGCTTCTCTCCTTGACTAGTTTCCATCCGTTGCTTCTTGTCCTGCCTTCAGGCGCCTTGGAGGATAACTTGACTCCCTCTTCTTTGGGGCAGCCCCTTAGATGTTGTTTTGGTTGCAACTCTTCCTGCTGTCCTCAGAATTATTCCTTCTGCCCATTTCAGTAAATTAATACCAAAACCAAGCAGCCTTGGGACAAGAAAGTTGTGAGGCCATGGAGGTAGCCTAATAGGTGCTAATTAGAGTGCAGCATCTTTTTTAATTGGTCCGTTTTGCTTTCCTTTCTCTTCCCTACCCATCCCCCAACCTCCATGTAGCTTTTAGTTACCGGAAAGCTCCACCAGCCCTCCCTTCAGGAATCAAAGCCAAGCCCCTCATTGCTGTTACAGCCCAAAGCAGCACCGAATCTACCCATGACAGTTTCCTGCCCAGAGAGATCAATCGGAGTCCATCTTGGGCCAAAGAGGCCACCAAGCACTGCAACTCCTCTGAGAGTTTAGAAAGCACCAAGATCACTGCCATGTCTCTGGATTTGCCTTCGGTCCAACCCCGGACTTCCCCCAAACCCTCCACACTTATCATCAGGACAATTCCCGGGAGGGAAGAGCTGAGAAGTTTGGCTCGGCAGAGGAAATGGCGTCCATCTATTGGTGTTCAGGTAGGTTTGGGATGGCTTCAGTGCTGGAGGGAATTTGTATCTTGGCTGGGGGCAGTTCAAGAAGCACTGCTTGTGACCAGCCGCTAACTTTACTTCTGTCCTAATCATTGACCATCAGAAACATAGTATCTTCTTTACTCCCCCCCCCATTTATTTGTATTATTATGAAGATTATTATTATTATTCTGTTGCTTTGAAAGTACAGTAGAGCTTCTGCACCAGAGACAAATTCCTTGTGTGTCTAATCACACTTGGCCAAATAAAGTGTTCTGTTTTGTTCTGCTCTACTCTACTCTACTCTACTCTACTCTACTCTAATCTAATCTAATCTAATCTAATCTAATCTAATCTAATCTAATCTAATCTAATCTAATCTAATCTAGTTTTGATTCTATTCTATTCTATTCTATTCTATTCTAGTCTAGTCTAGTCTAGTCTAGTCTAGTCTAGTCTAGTCTAGTCTAGTTTAGATCATTCCATTCCATTCCATTCCATTCAAGTCTTTGGTTGTTTTTGAAGCACTCTTTGTGAAGCTTTCGTTTCCTTGGCCATATTTGCAAGGCAAACAGCAAAAAGAAAAGGGAAAATGTTGAGTGAATCTTGAGTTAATTGAATTTTCTTTAGAAGACCTATGAAATTTGGTCTACAGAGGGTACTTCCATCCATCTGACATCCTCATAAAAATGAAATTGCCTTCAAGCTTAAAGATACTATGCCATGTTGCTAGAATCTGATTTCTACCAGCAAAATAGCCGGTGTTGTGATCTGCAAAGAGAGCAACAAGATATTACAAAGACACCAAAGAGTGTTTCTGGTCTCTAGCTTCATTTCTGTGCTACTGACTTACAGTGTCTTCACAGCATGAAGCATCCATTGTTGAAGCGAGATGAAGCCTGTCTACACTACTCTTATTCTGGCATAATGAAAACTGTATGATTCAAGAAGAAGCTATAAATCACTAATGTGGAGATGATATGGGTGCGCTAGAAGACATCTTGGCTAGGTTTATATTACACATTTAATCAAGTCCATTGGTGGCTGCTGTTGTTCTTCCTTTTGTTTCTCAAACATTACCCCCTCTGAGGCAACTGTGCTTGCCAAACTGCGGGGAGACAAGAGTTCACATTGTACAAGTGCCTGGAAAACACAGTATGTTTTCTCCAGTCCAACTCTTGAACACTCGTTCAGTTCAGTTCTCCTACCAGGCAGGGCATTCTCAAGAAGACTTCTCAAAGTTGCAATTCTAAAGATCTAAAAAAAAAAAAAAGCTCAAAGGGATGTATTTGTGGCTGACTGAATAAACATTTGCATAGTTTGCTGACATTTTTCCTCTGAGGAATTCAGGCTGCCAACTGGACCTGGTAGACTCCTTTTGTTGATAAGCTGCTGCTTCAAAAAATCAGTAGGTTACATTAAGCCAGCGGTTCTCAACCTATGGGTCGCGACCCCATTTGGGGTCAATCGACCATTTCACGGGGGTCGCCAAGCAAGGCTGTCCGCCATTTTTTCCCCCTTTTCCGGCGGGTGCCTTACCTCCCTTGGGCTGGGCCAGCTGGTGGTCGGCCTGCTCCGTCTCTGCCGCTTGCCAGCTACGCCTCGGCCGGCGCAGGGGGCGGAACCACGCATGCGCAGCACTCCCGGGCAGGGAAAGTCCTTGACTTACGATCGGTTGGGTAGTCCTTGACTTACGACCGGTTTAGTCCTCGACTTACGACCGGTTTAGTCCTCGACTTACGACCGGTTGGGGGTCGCGACATTAAAAAGGTTGAGAACCACTGCATTAAGCAGCCCTTTGATTTTGAAGACAATGGGTGCTCCAGAGTATGAACCTGGGTCCTCACATAGCATCTGTTTGAAACTTCTTAAAGCAGCTATTTCTTTGCACAATGTGCTGCGATCCTTCGGCTGATCCTGGGGAAAGTTATCCTTGGTTTAAGAACATGAAGCTGGATATTGCATCCACAGCCCAAAGTTCTTCAGAACCAAAGTACCGCACAGCCCTTCACCTCAGGGATTTGGTGCTCATCGTTGGTCAGGCTAAGTTATTCCCCCAAACAATAACTTTGCTTTGTGTGACAACGTAGTACCTTTTAATCTCAGTTCAAATTGGATTTGAACCAGGGTGGCTATAGGCAAAGTAAGTCAAGGATCCAGAGGGATAGAATCAAGATCACGTGAAGTGTTAACACCACTTTACAAGGCCTTGGTAAGGCCACCCTTGGAATACTGCATCCAGTTTTGGTCACCACGATGTAGAAAAGATGTTGAGACTCTAGAAAGAGTGCAGAGAAGAGCAACAAAGATGATTAGGGGACCGGAGGCTAAAACATATAAGGAACGGTTGCTGGAATTGGGTATGTCTAGTTTAACGAAGAGAAGGACGAGGGGGGACATAATAGCAGCCTTCCAATATCACAGGGGCTGCCCCAAAGAAGAGGGAGTCAAGCTATTCTCCAAAGCGCCTGAAGGCAGGACAAGAAGCAACGGATGGAAACTAACCAAGGAGAGAAGCAACCTAGAACTAAGGAGAAACTTCCTGACAGTTAGAACAATTAACCAGTGGAACAACTTGCCTCCAGAAGCGGTGAATGCTCCAACACTGGAGTTTTTAAGAAGAGACTGGATGGCCATTTGTCTGAAATGGTGTAGGGTTTCCTGCCTGAGCAGGGGTTGGACTAGATGACCTCCAAGGTCCCTTCCAACTTTATTATTATTTATTATTATTATTATTATTATTATTATTATTATTATTATTATTATTATTATTATTATTATTATTATTATTATTCCACTTGAGCAGAGAGTACCGTTCACAAATGGAGGCATGATGGCTCAGCAATGAAAGACACTGAGTTTGTCAGCTGGAAAGCTGACAGTCCAGGTTCAAGACCCAAGCGCTGCGGGACTGGGTGAGCTCCTGTTACTTGTCCCAGCTCCTACCCACCCAGCAGTTCAAAAGCCTACAAATATGAGTAGATAAATAGGTACCACTTTGGTGGGAAGCTTTCAGTGTTCCCTGTGCCGTGGCTTATAGTCATGCCAGCCACATGAACATTAATAATAATAATAATAATAATAATAATATTAATAATAATAAAGTTGGAAGGGATCTTGGAGGTCATCTAGTCCAACCCCCTGCTCAGGCAGGAAACCCTATACCATTTCAGACAAATGGCTGTCCAGTTTCTTCTTAAAAACTTCCAATGTTGGCGCATTCACCGCTTCTGGAGGCAGGTTGTTCCACTGCTTAATTGTTCTAACTATCAGGAAGTTTCTCCTTAGTTCTAGATTGCTTCTCTCCTTGGTTAGTTTCCATCCGTCGCTTCTTGTCCTGCCTTCAGGCGCCTTGGAGAATAGCTTGACTCCCTCTTCTTTGGGGCAGCCCCTGAGATATTGGAACACTGCTATCCTGTCCCCCCTCGTCCTTCTCTTCATTAAACTAGACATACCCAATTCCAGAAGCCGTTCCTTATATGTTTTAGCCTCCAGTCCCCTAATCATCTTTGTTGCTCTTCTCTGTACTTTTTCTAGAGTCTCAACATCTTTTTTACATCGCGGTGACCAAAACTGGATGCAGTATTCCAAGTGTGACCCTACCAAGGGATTGTAAAGTGGTATTAACACTTCACGTGATAGAAGCATCTTCAGACAACGCTGGCTCCCTCAGCTAGGAAATGGACCATC
The DNA here is from genome assembly GCF_001527695.2 of Protobothrops mucrosquamatus. Lineage (NCBI taxonomy): Eukaryota > Metazoa > Chordata > Lepidosauria > Squamata > Viperidae > Protobothrops > Protobothrops mucrosquamatus. The sequence goes on along the minus strand of NW_015387349.1, from coordinate 268,322 downwards.
CCCTAAGAGTCGGACATGACCGGACAGGGGGAACCTTTGCCTTTACTGTTCATAAATATTGGCACAATCTGCAACATAGCAAAAAGGATGTCATGTGCATTGTGACATCACAATACAAAGGTTTTCATATTGCATCTCGGCATGCAGGTCGGGGGGGAACTGTGTTGTGTTGTCACAATGCATTTCATCATTTGCCCACATGGCCTCAGATGTGATGTTTCTAAGGCCTTCATGTCTTACTTTAGATATTCCAAAAGGACCCAGAAAGTTCCCCAAGAGAACAGAATGGTGAGCCTTTGGGCTAAATTTGTAGCTAAGGGTTGAATTGTGGGGTCCTTGGTGCTCCCTAAACTTGCTGGTTTTCTTGCAGATGTTTCATTACCAAATTAGGTAACATCTAATCACTGCAAAGAGAGCCACCAAGCTCAGAGAGCACCAAGGATCCCACAGTATCTACAGTGGCATTGGTACTTGATACTTTAGGATCAGGAGAAAGTGACATAGGAAGCTGGTCTATAATTGAAGCAGCCTTGATGGACTGTGGTTACCATAACTGAGTGAGCAACTGGTTTTCACGCCATCCTACTCAAAACTCTCCATCTAGATTGACTCTGTGAGAGAGATGGGCAGTTTCTAAATGTGATAAATCAATCAGTCAATCAGTCAATCAATCAATGTCTGCAATATGGCTCAGAGAATGTCCTAAGCTGCATCTGTTTGCCACCACTTTGATCTCAGCTCCTTCCCACCACTTTTTTTTTTTACTAACTTACCTCTCACGTTTCTTATAAGCACCAACTTCTTCCGTCACCATCCTTAATCCTGTTTTTAAATATAAGTTTAGGCATCGTAGCTTATTCTAAGAGAAGCTCAGGAAAGGGGCAAGAGACCTTCATGAGAAGCCATAATTCTCGGCCTGATTTCAGCTTCTTAGCACACAAAGACCCATCTAGCCGTTCCCTCGAATGCTAATGAGCCAAGAACATTTCAGTAAAAACTGTTCCCACCGTATTTCTTTTTCTTGACCCTCAAACTAACAAATGAACATTAAATGTCAGAAATGAAAACTAAAAGACCTTAAAATCAGAAGAGAAGGAGTTTTTGAGCATCCTAAGCAATCTTAGACTTTTCAAATTCCTTTGGGGATTTTTTTATTTTTATTTTGTTGCTGCTATTTTCCTGACTAAATATATATACTTAATCAACTATAATCCTCTCCCCTTCTTCTCCTTAATCCTCATCTAATTTATTCTGGTGCCAAAGCAGAATGACAAAAGCATTTATTGACTATCTCTCTCAAGCCTTTTCATTTTTGTGAAAAGTGGATGCCGCTAGCAACAAAGATGGAAGGACAATGGGGTTAGGTGGTTCCTGTGATTTTTCTGGGATGGAAGACAATGTCTTAGCAGACTGGGTGAACTAGTAAGCTCCAGTTTCTTTTGGCATAAACATAACTGAAACTGAATAAAGAGAAAAGCAACCTAGAACTAAGGAGAAATTTCCTGACAGTAAGAACAATTAATCAGTGGAACGGCTTGCCTCCAGAAGTTGTGGGTGCTACAACACCGGGAGTTTTTAAGAAGAGACTGGACAGCCATTTGTCTGGAATGGTGCAGGGTTTCCAGCTTGAGGGAGATGTTGGACTAGAAGATCTCCAAGGTCCCTTCCAAATCTGGTATTTTGTTATAAATTGTGGTTTAGGAAATAATGTACAGGTAGTCTGAAATAATGTACAGGTAGGCTACCATTGGGACCAGAATTTTCAACTTAAGCAAGGTAGTTCTTAAGTGAGTCATGCCCAATTTTACAAAATTTTAGCCATGATTGTTAAGACAATGATTGGAGTTAGTAAGTGAATCACGCAGACGTGAAGTAAATGAGACTTTCCCCCGTTGACTTGGCTTGCCAGAAGCTGGCTAGGAAAGTCACAAATGGCGATCATGTGATTTCCCAGGATGCTGCAACCTTCATAAATACATAAAGGGGGGCGAAGCACCCCAATTTTGATCGCATGACTGTAAGGATGCTGGGAAAGTCATACGGGTAAGTCACTTTTTTCAGTGCTGTCGTAACTTTGAACTGTCACTAAATGAATGATCGTAAGTCGGGGACTTCCTGTATTGTGTGGGCAAGTGGCATCCACAATGAATTAAAAAAATTAAGACAGTAGCCACAACTGTGCTGGGAAAGTTTTGCCTCCTTTCTATTTTGCCTACCTGCCTGTCTGTCTGTCTGTCTATCTGTCTGTCTGTCTATCTATCTCATCCATCATCTATCATCTGTCATACATCTATCAATATCGTCTATCTAGCGATCATCTATCATCTATTTATCTGTCTGTCTATCATTTATCTATCTATCTCAATCCATCATCTATCATCTGTCATACATCTATCATTATCATCTAGCTATCATCTATCATCTATTTATCTGTCTGTCTATCATCCATCTATTTATCTATCTATCTATCTATCTATCTATCTATCTATCTATCTCAATCCATCATCTATCATCTGTCATATATCTATCATTATGATCTATCTAGCTATTATCTATCATCTATTTATCTGTCTGTCTATCATCTATCCATCTATTTATCTATATCTATCTATCTATCTATCTATCTCAATCCATCATCTATCATCTGTCATACACCTATCTATCTATTTATCTATCTATCTATCTCAATCCATCATCTACCATCTGTCATACATCTATCATTATCATCTATCTAGCTATCATCTATCATCTATTTATCTGTCTGTCTATCATTTATCTATCTATCTCAATCCATCATCTATCATCTGTCATACATCTATCATTATCATCTATCTAGCTATTATCTATCATTTATTTATCTGTCTGTCTATCATCTATCCATCTATTTATCTATCTATCTATCTATCTCAATCCATCATCTATCATCTGTCATACATCTATCATTATCATCTAGCTATCATCTATCATCTATTTATCTGTCTATCATCTATCTATCTATCTATCTATCTATCTATCTCAATCCATCATCTATCATCTGTCATACATCTATCATTATCATCTATCTAGCTATCATCTATCATCTATTTATCTGTCTGTCTATCATCTATCTATCTATCTCAATCCAACATCTATCATCTGTCATACATTTATCATTAACATCTATCTAACTATCATCTATCATCTATTTGTCTGTCTGTCTGTCTGTCTGTCTGTCTGTCTGTCTGTCTGTCTGTCTGTCTGTCTGTCTGTCTGTCTATCTATCTATCTATCTATTTCTATCATCTATCAGTCTATATATATCACCTGTCTATAACTATCCTCTATCTCTATCCTCTGTTTATTGTTTTGCATATAAAAAGGAGACCAGATTGTTATTGCGCAGCTGCAATCATTGTCCTCACTTCTTTGACCCTCACCCCCCTCCTTCCAGAGCTGCCCCGCTTTGGACTGTTTCTCATTTTTATTCATCCTCTAAATATGCATTTCTGCCACCTGCCCTGCCGTCTCTTTCATTAGTAGGCTTTGTCACTTAGCATCCGTCCAGGTGTTGCAGGGAGAGGTTCAATGAAGCAGTTCAGCCGAGGGGGCAAACAAGCGGAAAGGAAGTGTCTGATCCAACTTCATGGTGTGCAGTTGCTTTTGACAAGGTCAAAACGTCAAAAGCAGTGGGGACCACACTTAACAAACCACTCCAAGCTGACACCAATGAATCAATTAAGCCTCTGCGCCAGTCTTCCAAAGACTCAGCCGTCCAGGGCTGTGTTCTGCAAAAGACGCCAATATTTTTCATGCCATTTGGAGAGTCTGAAAAACCCTATTTCCTGTTTCAGTGGCAATCCTCTATGGGGACTTGCTCCAAGCATAGTCAAGACAATTGCAAGCTTCTAGAATTTCTACTTTGTGTTTCGTTTTGCTTTTAAACCAGTCCGGTGCCAGTTGCATTAAGAGCAGCCCAGCAGGTAAACGTTTGGGCAATTCAAGCTTTTCTTGGCATGGAGAGCTGCCAGCTTGTTCACAAGGCCTCTGTTGTTGCAACAGAAGTGAACTTATGGCCCAATGGCCACCGGTAGCCTTCTCTCACCACACCGGGGTCGCTCTGCCAAAACGGACCAAGCATCTTCCAGAGATCCGGCAGCCTCGCGGGATTCCAGTTCAACATTTTGCTTCCTGCTGTTTGAAGGAAACTCTGCAATAAATGAAAACACACAAACCTCTTCCTGTGCACATAAATCACACACTAACAAGTGCATTTGCACATCCAGCTAAAAGAGGGGTCGGGCACTTTGTGGCCTGTGTTTTTGTGAAAAACCCAGGGCTTTTTTTCTCATAGAACGCCCAGAACGGAGTTCCGGCACCTTTTTGGATGGAACCTTGTAGGGTAGGCAAGGCGGGTTGTATGACGTGTGTGAGTTCCGGCACCTTTATTATTATTTTTTAGAAAAAAAGCACTGGAAAAACCTAACTATTAGCTGTGTTCACACACCATGCAGCAGCTGTATTTGGGCAGTGATCATTTTCCCTTGTTTGATTCTTTTGTGGATTATGCATTATAGGAAAACCAAACCACAAAACTGGCTTATGGTTCAATATGTGCCTAATGAATTAATGTGGCAATTAGGTTGGGGCGGGGGGCGGTGTCAGGAGAACACTTCAGGTAGTCCTCGACTTGCAACCATAACTGGGACCAACATTTCTGTTGTTAAGCCAGGTGGTTGTTAAACGAATCATGCCTGATTTTAAGACCTTTTTTTCTTTGCCACGGTTGTTAAACGAATTGCTGCAGTTGCTAAGTGAATCAGGCGGTCGTTAAGCAAATCCAGCTTCCCCATCAACTTTGCTGGCTGGAAGACAACGGGGAAGGTCACAAATGACAATCACGTGATCCTGTTCCCCGATGGCCAGGGACAATCATTCTGATGCTGTAACTGCGGGGGATGCTGCAAATAGTTGTAAGTGCAAGGACCAGTTGTAAATCCCTTTTTTTTCAGTGCTGTTGTAATTTGGAACGGTCACTAAACAGATGGCTGTAAGTCAGGGACTACCTGTGTTCTTACCTTAGCATATATTGTGGGTAAGATTTATTTGACAATCACCTATTAGGTGGGAACAGCCATTCGGGTTTAGGGGGCTGTACAAACCTGGTTTAAGGGCCTAACATGAAATTCTTTTTTCATAAGTATTGTGGGAAGGGGAAATGTCCCTAACTGACACCAGTATGAGCAGCCTGGGGAGACTTCAAACTTTCTCCCAGGAACCAGCTTTTTAAAATCCCTTTTTCCTCCCACCACAAAGGGTTCGAAATGACAATCAAGATAGTCCCATTTGCCCATTTTCAGCTGCCATAGCCAGACGTGTGATTCCCAAATTAAACAGAAAAAACTAAACCATTGATGACCTTCTCCAAGAACACAGTTTTCAAATGAAAACCATTTACACATGAAGTCATGTTGTCTCTTGTGTCCTCTCTTTTCATACCTGAATATTTTATTTAAGAGCATCGTCTACGGCAGGGGTTTCCAGCCATGGCAACTTCAAGACTCGTGGACTTCAACTCCCAGAGTTTCTGGTTGGGGGAATTCTGGGAGTTGAAGTCTACAGGTCTACAAGGTGCCATGGTTAGACATCCCTGGTCTGCAGGAAAGGAGGGAGAGAGAATGATGGATTGGTTTGAATTTGTCTTTCCTTCCTATTCGTATTCTTCCCCGTCTCACAATGTCATCATCCCCACAGCCCCGTGAGGTAAGTCTGCCTAAGAGAGATCACCCAAGAGTTTCACAGTGGAAACTGAGTTTAAATCTCAACCTGCTCCTCTCTTATCTCCCTACGAGTCTTTGGATGGAAAGTTTTCCATCTGATGAAAGAAGATTTATGGAATCACAACTCCTGGAACATCTTGGTGATAAACTGTAGGTGCTTTTGAATACCAAGGCATCTGGAAAGAAAAGCACAAAGCTAGGCCAGGTTTCAGCTCCACTCATTATTGCTCTGCATACTGCGTAGAATTGATCTGAAACTCCTTCTCTACTTGGGGCATTTGAGCGCAAAATTCCCTTTTGCCACAGATGTTTCTCTTTCTTATTTCCTCTCCGTTTCCAGTCATATCCAGCCATCACTTTTCTCCTCAAATGCCATTGCTTAATTAACCTGTCCATCATTCTTGTCCACGGAGATTCTCATTCATCATCCAGGTCATGGTTGTCCTGAAGGTGCTTTTTCAAAAGGCTTCTTCATTTCTGACTGGATGGTGGGGAATGGAAGGATGGAAGGATGTCTGCAAGGAATATAAATCCTTCCATTCCCCACCATCCAGTCAGAGCTGAAGAAGCTTCTTGGATGAGAAGCAAAACATCTTCAAAGAAAAACAAACAACTGGTCATTTGGCTTCTTTTAGAGAGCCGTTGAGACCACTTGAAGGTTTATCTGTGTCCTCAGGGTCACCTGAGTGATGCAAATGGGAGTGGAGCCTTCTTGGAATTGCTGAAAGGACTGTGTTCCACTCCCATTTTTGCACTACTCAAATGACCTGAAGATACAGATAGACCTCCAGGTGGCCTCAACAACTCTCTAAAAGAAGGCAAATGACCAGCTGTCTGCAAGGAGTATAAATCCTTCCATTCCCCACCATCCAGTCAGGGCTGAAGAAGCTTCTTGGATGAGAAACAAAACGTCTTCAAGAAAAAAACAAGGAAAGGCTTTTGAAAAAGCACCTTTGGGACATTCGTCATTTTTGTTTTCTTCTTCTTTCTCCTCTTTGAAGTTTTTTTTCCCCGCCAAGCTACCCTCATTTTTTTCAAGCGAACTATCTGTTCCCATAATCTGGCCACGCTTTGTCTTCATTCCTTCCTCTTCTTTGTCCTTATCTATTTTTTTTTCCCCTCGTGGGATTCAAACAGTTCTCTCAATTATGTCTTCTCTCTCCGTCTTGTGTTCTTTCATCTCAAGATCTTTTCATCTTTTCCCATCCATCTTTAGTTCTCCTTTTATTCTCTCTGCTATTCACTTCTGTACTTAGCCACCTTTCCTGGACCTCTTCCTTTCCTTAATTTGTTCTCCCTACATTTTTATAATTCCTTTATCTTCCTCTGCTTTGTGATATTTTTTTTTAAATGTGTTTCCTTCACTTACCAATTTCACTTCTTTGCTTCTTTCTTTTTTAAAAGTTCCCTTGTCAAATCTTCTACAGGCAGTCCTCAACTCACAACCATTCGTTTAGAGCAGTGGTTCTCAACCTGTGGGTCGGGACCCCATTTGGGGTCGATCGACCATTTCATGGGGGTCGCTAAGCAAGGCTGTCTGCCATTTTTTTTGTCCGCCATTTTTTTCCCCTTTTCCGGCGGGTGCCTTACCTCCCTTGGGCTGGACCAGCTGGTGGTCGGCCTGCTCCGTCTCTGCCGCTTGCCAGCTATGCCTCGGCCGGCGCAGGGGGCAGAACCACGCATGCGTGGCGCTCCTGGGCAGGGAAAGTCCTTGACTTACGACCGGTTGGGTAGTCCTCGACTTATGACCGGTTTAGTCCTCAACTTACGACCGGTTTAGTCCTCGACTTATGACCGGTTGGGGTCGCGGCATTAAAAAGGTTGAGAACCACTGGTTTAGAGTCTGCTTGGCACTGAAAAAAAATTATTTACGACTGGTCCTCGCACTTATAACCATCACAGCATCCCCACGATCACGTGATCAAAATTTGGGCACTTGGCAAACATGTGTTTACAATGGTTACAGTTTCCTGGAGCTGTGTGATCACCATTTGTGACCTTTCCAGATGGCTTTCGACAAGCAAAGTCAATGGGGGAAAGTCAGATTCATTTAATGACCATGAGACTCATTTAACAAATGCAACTGGTCACTTAAAAAAAACGTGGCACAAAAGATCTTAAAATCAGGCACGACCCATTTAACAACTGCCTTGCTTAGCCACAGAAATTCTGGTCCTAATTGTGATAATAAGTTGAGGATTGTCAGGATTATGCTTGTGAAGTCTCGATTCTTTTTCTCTTTTTTTTTTGGTTCTATTAATAAACTTCCTTTCTTAAGCAGCTACCCACCTCTCCTCTGTTCCGCTAATTAAGTTTTCTTCCGGATCCATTAATCAACGTCTTTCTTTCCTTCTTGCTGTCTTCTTTCCCTTACCCCAAAAGGTGGAAACCATATCCGATTCTGACACCGAAAGCCGAAGCTGTCGAGAATTCCACTCTATCGGTGTTCAAGTGGAAGAAGATAAACGGTATGGCTGGTTAAGCATGCTTCTCAATGTCTGCTTCCTGCACACACACACACACACACACACATATACACACACACATACACAGAGAGAGAGAGAGAGAGAGAGAGAGAGAGAGAGACATCATGCCACAGTCTTCTGCATTAATGCAAAAACTTGTCGGCCGTATCATCTTCCTCCAGATCAGTATTTGCAAGGCAAAATTTCCAGAAAGAAAAGCTATATTTCAGTGTTTCTTAACTTTGGCAACTTGAAGATAATAATAATAATAATAATAATAATAATAATAATAATAATAATAATAATAATAATAATAATAATAATAATAATAATAATAATAATAATAATAATAATAAAGTTGGAAGGGACCTTGGAGGTCATCTAGTCCAACCCCCTGCTCAGGCAGGAAACCCTATACCATTTCGGACAAATGGCTGTCCAGCCTCTTCTTAAAANAATAATAATAATAATAATAATAATAATAATAATAATAATAATAATAATAATAATAATAATAATAATAATAATAAAAAGTTGGAAGGGACCTTGGAGGTCATCTAGTCCAACCCCCTGCTCAGGCAGGAAACCCTATACCATTTCGGACAAATGGCTGTCCAGTCTCTTCTTAAAAACTTCCAGTGTTGGAGCATTCACCGCTTCTGGAGGCGGGTTGTTCCACTGGTTAATTGTTCTAACTGTCAGGAAGTTTCTCCTTAGTTCTAGGTTGCTTCTCTCCTTGATTAATTTCCATCCATTGCTTCTTGTCCTGCCTTCAGGTGCCTTGGAAAATAGCTTGACTCCCTCTTCTTTGTGGCAGCCCCTGAGATATTGGAACACTGCTATCATGTCCCCCCGTGTCCTTCTCTTCCTTAAATTAGACATAATTCCCCAGCCAGCGCACCTTCTTTTCATTAAACTAGACATGCCCAATTCCTGCAACCGTTCTTCATATGCTTTGGCCTCTAGTCCCCTAACGATCTTGGTTGTTCTTCTCTGCACTCTTTCTAGAGTCTCAACATCTTTTTTATGATAATGCCAGTGTAGGAAGCGACCAGGGTGAGCTGAAGGGAGGGGTCAAGCATGTCATTATTTGGAGTCCCTTCAGGTTCACAAGAGATCTAAGTCCAGTCCCCCTTGAATTCCGTTGATTTTTTTTAAAATTTATTTTTTCCTTTTTCGCTTTACAAAAACAAAATACAAAATACATTTTTTTTCCTTAACAGTACTGTGTCCTATATCTCTTACATTTATTTGCAATTATTTACATCACTTCTCATACTTTTTTATTCCTCAATTCTAACCAGTTGTAACACTTGTCCCATATCTCATAAAATTCTGTAGCTTCTTTGTCTTTGATTTCCAGAGTAAGTTTGTACATCTCTGCGCATTCTAGTATCTTGTAAATAATCATATCATTTGTTGGTATTTTTTCCCCTTTCCAGCATTGCGCATATGCAATGTGTGCTGCTGTTATTATATGTACAATGATGTGCTGAAGTTGTTTTTTCATCTTTGGGTTAATTATACCTAATAAGAATAATTCGGGTTTAAGTTCAATTCGTTCTTTTGTTATTTCCTGTATCCATCTCCTTATCTGCTCCCAATAAATCTTTGCTTTGGGGCATTGCCACCACATGTGATAGAATGTTCCCTCTTTGTTTTTGC
>NW_015387349.1:250344-258231 GCF_001527695.2 Protobothrops mucrosquamatus | reverse complement strand
CCTACGTACAGGCTTGGGACAATCAAATACAGGTAGTCCTCAACTTACAACCACCACTGAATTCAAGGTTTCTGTTACTGAGCGAGGCAATTGTTCAGCGAGTTTTGCCCCGTTCTGCAACTGTTCTTGCCACAGTTGTTAAGTGGATCACCGTAATTGTTAAATTAGTCACATGGTTTTTAAGTGAATCTGGCATCCCCATTGACTTGGCTTGTCAGAAGGCCACGAGGGGGGATCGAATGACCCCCCAAGACACTGCAACTCTCATAAATATGAATCAGTTGCCAAGCATTTGAATTTTGATCACGTGACCATGGGGATGCTGCAGTGGTTGTAAATGTGAAAAACAGTCCTAAGTCACTTTTTTCAATGCCGTTGTAACTTTGAACTAAATGAACTGTTGTAAGTCGAGGACTACCTGTGTAGCATGGGAATGAGCAGAGACTTATTAGTCTGAGTCCTGGAAGGGAGCATTCTTGACTCTGAAAGAAGAATAAGCACTCAAGCCAGAAATTCAGGTTTATAATATTTGGGGGATTGTCTGACCTGGTATCCCTGCCATTCACCACACAAACCCTTGAATTTCAAAGCACCTAGTTAGATATCCCATTTCTTCTTCCAGTGAGTAATTGGCCAGCACGTCTTCTGCTGCACTCAATCTCTCTTTGGTCCTCTAGCATCCATCCAACACTGGTTGCCATAGAAACAGGCCAGGAAACGCAGGGGAGTTTGATGCTCAAACAAGAAGGCACGGAATTTGTTACTGCTTGTTGAAGGTTTCCTAACTCTTGTTCCTGCCTCTGGGACCCAGTAGCTTTGTTGCAGAAAGAGATGTATGTTGCATCCTAAAGCTATCATACTGGATGGAAAAGATAACTGCTTCCCAAAGTTCCCCATATAATAACTGACATTCTAATTCTTGGGCTCCAAAGTAGTTCATATAGTTGCAGAAGTAGATGGGCTGGAAAAGGAAACTGTTCATATCATTCAGTTTCAAAGATGAAGCACCTCTGGAAACCATGAACCACTTCCTGTGTCAGTTAGGGAACATCTAGGACTAATAAACCATCTCTGGATTGCACCGTTTGGCACATCCCAGGAGAAAACTGACATGTTCCAAGAGAATGGTTAAAAAAAAAAAAATCCATCCCAGGCTTCCCATTTTGCATGCCCATCTCTGTAGTATATTTTGACCATCAGTCACAAAGAGGGGCCTTACTCTCTCTGGTAATGTCACTGAATCATCCTCAGGTTTTTATGGCTCTCAATAGTTAATAATAATAATAATAATAATAATAATAATAATAATAATAATAATAATAATAATAATAATAATAATAATAATAATAATAATAATAATAATAATAATAATAATAATAAAGTTGGAAGGGACCTTGGAGGTCATCTAGTCCAACCCCCTGCTTAGTCAGGAAACCCTATACCATTTCAGACAAATGGCTGTCCAGTCTCTTCTTGAAAACTTCCAGTGTTGGAGCATTCACCGCTTCTGGAAGCAGGTTGTTCCACTGGTTAATTGTTTTAACTGTCGGGAAGTTTCTCCTTAGTTCTAGGTTGCTTCTCTCCTTGATCAGTTTCCATCCGTTGCTTCTTGTCCTGCCTTCAGGCGCTTTGGAGAATAGCTTGACTCCCTCTTCTTTGGGGCAACCCCTGAGATATTGGAAGACTGCTATCCTGTCCCCCCTCGTCCTTCTCTTCGTTAAACTAGACAGACCCAATTCCAGCAACCGTTCCTTATATGTTTTAGCCTCCAGTCCCCTAATCCTCTTTGTTGCTCTTCTCTGTACTCTTTCTAGAGTCTCAACATCTTTTTTGCATCGCGGTGACCAAAACTTTATAACATGCGGTTTCCAAAGGCTATGTATATGATGTTTTGTACAACTGGAAAAAAAAACAGTTGTTCCAGATGACTCAACTTCATAGTCAAAGTAGAACCTACTGAGCTAAGTGGATCAACCTTCTCTCCATTGAATTGCTTTGCATTATAGAATACCAGGGCACCGAACCAAGAATGGCATAGGATTCTTCCAAACTAAGTTCTTTATTGTTCCCACACCTATAGACAGAATCTTGCCAGACTAAACACTCTACCATCTGCATCTACAACATACTTTGGGAACTAAAATGCTTTCTCTCGCACAGAATATCTGGGCTGAGTTGCCTCTTACTCCTCTAGAATGCGGCCCCTCACTCCTGGGAGTCCACCTCCCTACTCTATTCCATCACCCAGGGAAATCTAATCCTTTCTCCTTTTCATCTTAGGCGTGCTCGGTTCAAGCGGTCCAACAGCGTGACAGCAGGTGTGCAGGCTGACTTAGAGCTTGAGGGCTTGGCTGGGCTGGCCGTGGCCACCGAGGATAAGGCCCTTCAGTTTGGACGTTCCTTCCAGCGGCACTCCTCCGAGCCTGAATCCACGCGGCAATATTCCGTCTACAAAACAGTTCACACGCAAGGGCAGTGGGCCTATCGGGAGGACTACCAGATGCAATACGACACAGTGGAAGTGCCGCGACAGGAGTCCTGGATGGACCGAGGCTCCCGCAGCCTGCCGGATTCTGGCCGAGCGTCGCCTTGCCACCGGGATGGCGAGTGGTTCATCAAGTTGTTGCAGGCCGAGGTGGAAAAGATGGAAGCCTGGTGCCAGCAGATGGAACTGGAGGCCGAAGATTACGATCTTCCGGAAGAGAGTGAGTCCATCTCCAGGGCCAGGAGGAGGTTGGGCAGCTCCATCTGCACTGTCGCTGGGCGCAAGCCAAACTGTAGGGCTCTGTGGCTGAACATATTTTGGACAAGGAAATTAATGCCTGACTAGAGAACGAAATGATGATTGCAATGGGTAGCATCCAACATTTAGAGTTAGACCAATAAATCAAAAGCCATAAATAGGGGCTGCATTTCAGATCGCTTTTAGATTACAGAAAATATCGGGAAGAGCTATGCAGAAATAGTCACCCTCGCGTTACATAAAGAATTGGCTGTTCAAACATTTTTATGAGGGAAAAGGACATCCATGAATTCCTTCATTTACTTGATTACAGATTGTCCTCAAGTTACAACCAGCCATTTAATGACCATTCAAAGTTATGACAGATCCCCAAATTGGTATTTATGATCTGGATTTGAAGTTCTGGTGACCAAGGGGCCCCTGGGGTCACATGTTGGGCACTTGGAAACCATTTGCATTCACATTTATGGATATTGGCAGGATCCCACAGTCACATGACTGCAATTTATAACAATTCTGACCATAATTTCAGCAAAATGCACCCATTGCAGACCATAGATTTGTTGATCAACCATGGCATTCATGTAACAACCATGAATCTGTTTAGCGACCATGGTGATTCATTTAACAACCACCACAAAACAGGTTGTAAATCCGGTCGGTCATGACCTGCTTAGTAATTGACACAACTTATGAGTTCACTCACTAAACTAACCCAACATACTACATAAAAGGAAACCCACCCGACTATTCTATTCATGCTTAGCCTAATTTTTCATAGGTTGTCTTATAACACATAAATAGAAAAGCAACTGGAAGGTTCATATAGAAATGTATATAGGTTCATATAGAAATGTACATAGATTTTTTTTTCCATTCCTGGGGGATCATTCAAATATGCCCTTGATCTCTTGTAATTAACATGCCATCTTTGAAACGTGGAAATAGAATGCATGGGGCTGGATGTTCCCCAGATAGCAGCAAGCATGAAAAGGGGAGAGGGATTCAATTCTTTCAGCCATTTAGATGGGAGGGGGAACTTCCTCTGAAGTTTTTATTTGTGTCTGGAGGAAATCTGCTGTTGATGCCAAATTTGGGGGCTTTTTGCCTATCGTAAATGTCAGCTTTCCAAAGAAGGAACATCTTCTTCCAAGCTTGTTTTTAATTTTAATTTTTATTTTGCGGTCACAGACCAAAATGCAAGAGCAACAAAAGAAAACACAAGAAAAATATAATCACAAACAATTAAGCACCAGAAGCCTTGGCTAAAGGGAATTACAATGGTCTCCTCTAATAGCTTCCAAGCTTGTTTCCACTCCAGCATTAATAAGCTTCTCCCAACAGTGGTTGCCTTGTCTTAAAAGAAATATTGCTCTTTAAATGCAAAATCTTATGCAATGTCATTCAGGAGTCTCCAACCTTGGCAACTTTACAATTTGTGGACTTCAAATCCCAGAATTCCTCAGCCAGCATGGATAGCTGAGGAATTCTGGGAGTTGAAATCCACAAGTCGTAAAGTTGCCAAGGTTGGAAACTCTTAGTTTTGTAAATTTTATTAATTTTCAAATAAACATATAAACAAATAATACAAATGTGGTGCATTTCATTAAAAGACAAAAAGAAAAATCTACTCAATATATTTTCAGAAATGATTGGCGGTTCCCCCCCCCTGCATCCACCCTCACTCCCTCAACCTTCCTACCTACTTCCCTCTTCCTTCCTTCCCCTCCTACCCACACCTCTCTCCTCCTTCCTCCTTTCCAACTATCCTACATATCCCATCACCTTCTTTTCCACATCCTTCGGGTGCAGTTTAGGGGTACTAGCCGATCATCTCCTCTTCTCAAAAAAACCAAAAAAAACCATTACATTACATCCATAAAGGTTGGAGACTCTTGTAAGCTGCTTTGTCGTGCAGAGGAACTATCAAGACTCACTAGTATAGAGCAGACTTCAAATTTATCCCAATACTGACTGTTTCCATTGATTTTCTTGCTTTACCTTGTTCCTGTCCAGTTCTTGAGAAGATCCGTAGTGCAGTTGGCAGTGCTCAGCTCCTGATGAGCCAGAAAGTCCAGCAGTTTTACCGACTCTGCCAGCAAAATATGGTGAGGGGAACATTTGATATGTATATGTTACACATTTATATGATACATAAATAGGTTTTCTTAACATGCCTTCCAAATTTGGAGTGGTTAAAAAAAAAAGTCCAGCTTTCTCCAAGTATTCAGTTTCTGGTGACTTCATGTGGTCATGTGGAGAGACTTTTTTGGCAACCATGCAATGACAGCTTGCCATAAATTTCTTCTGAGTTGGTTGGTTTGACCTCTAACCTCTAACCCTGAATTCCTGATGGCTCCTCCATATGTTTCAATCTACACATGGTCAGTTTGGTGCTGCCACCTTCTGAGATTTTGGAAGAAAATAGGGAGTTGTAAAACGTGTCCATGCAACCTGTGAGTTCCGCCAGTTTTCCTTGGGCATGATTTTACAGTAGATGCCACGTTGTTCCTGAAAATGCCGTATACCATACTGAACCAGAAATGGGCAAAGTGTTGTCTTCTGGATGTGCTTAAACTTCAGTTCCCAGCAGACCAGGAATATCTACTGGGTATGATCCAAAAGTCAATATATCAGCCACACCCATGCATTTGAAGGTCCACACATTGGGGAAAAAACAAGCCAATCTTGGATCTCACCTTCAAGAATGCCCTCTCCATATTTTTGCCCACATCCTGCAATCACTCTTGCGGCAGACCAAATCTGATTCTGCCCCCATCCTCTAAACCAGGGGTGTCAAACTACCAGCCTGCGGCCCAGACATGTCATGAGGAAACAGTGCCTACCCCATTGCCGGCAATGGGGGAAAAGCTCCTATACGTCGCACGATGTCACGTGATGTTGCAAGTTTGACATGTCTGCTCTAAACATTTCTCCTTTTCATTTTCTTCCTGGCAGGATCCAAATGCTTTCCCCATGCCCACTTTTCAGGATCTGGCTGGATTCTGGGATCTCCTGCAGCTGTCAATTGAGGATGTCAGCATGAAGTTTGCTGAACTTCAGCAACTCAAAGCTAACGGGTGGAAGCCCATTGAGGCCAAGGTAAAAAAAAAAAAAAAGAGAGGAAGGGGATGGGATAAGATGATGCAAAAAAACCCACAACTTTTCCCGTATTTCTTTGCTGACCCTACTGGCTCTTGTCAGTCTGATGAAAGTAAGTTTGCTTCTGAAATTTCTGTCCAAGTAGAGAAGAGTTGGATGGACTGTGGCTATGTATGAGGCAATGAACAGGTCCATGTGAAGGTCCTAGCTTGCATTTCACAGGAAGTTTTCTAAGTCACCTGTGTTTCTTTGCTTATCTACTGGCTCTTCTTCAGTCTGATGAAAGTAAATTTGATTAAAGTAAGTTTGCTTTTGAAATTTGAAATTTCTGTCCAAGTTGTTAAGTTAGTAACATGGGTGTTAGGTGAATCTGGCTTTCCCATTGACTTTGCTTGTCAGAAGGATGAAAAAAGCGATCATATGACTCTGGCACACTGCAACCATCATAAATATGAATTAGTTGACAAGCATCCAAATTTCATTTATGTGACCGTGAGGATGCAGTAATAGTCGTAAGTGTGGAAAATGGTCATAAGTCACTTTTTTCAGTGCCATTGTAACTTTGAACAGTCACTAAATGAACTTTTGTAAGTTGAGGACTATCTGTAATCTAACGAAGAGAAGGATTAGGGGTCCTGATCTAACTTTTCCAATATGTGAGGGTTAGGGTTAAGGGTTAAGGGTTAAGGGTTAAGGGTTAGGGTTAGGGTTAGGGTTAGGGTTAGGGTTAAGGATCAGACTTAAGGGTTAGGGTTACGAGTTAAGGGTTAAGGGTTAAGGGTTAAGGGTTAAGGGTTAAGGGTTAAGGGTTAAGGGTTAAGGGTTAAGGGTTAAGGGTTAAGGGTTTAGGGTTAAGGGTTAAGGGTTAAGGGTTAAGGGTTAAGGGTTAAGGGTTAAGGGTTAAGGGTTAGGGTTACGTATTACGGGTTACGGGTTACGGGTTACGTGTTAGGGGTTATGGGTTACGGGTTACGGGTTACGGGTTAAGGGTTACGGGTTACGGGTTAAGGGTTAGGGTTAAGGGTTAGGGTTAAGGGTTAGGGTTAGGATTAGGGTTAGGGTTACAGGTTAAGGGTTAGGGTTAGGGTTGGGGATAGGTTTAAAGGTTAGGGTTAGGGGCTAGGGGTTGCCACAGAGAGGAGGGGGTTGACCTATTCTCTGAAGCACCTGAGGGCAAGACAAAAAGTAATGGATGGAAACTTATCAAAGGGAGATCCAACTTAGAATTCGGGATAAATTTCCTGAGAATGACAACACTTAATCAGCGGAATGACTTGCCTCCAGAAGTTGCGGATGCTCCATCACTGGAGGTTTTTAAGAATTGTTACTGTTACAGTTACTCTAATGGTACCAGGGACTTTTTCCCACGAAGACGCATCTCCTAAAGACGTACCAATTTAGGAAAGGAAAAATAAATCAAACTCTCAGCTAAACATGCATCGGAGGCTTTCTGCTTCCTTTTCTCTCAGGTGTCCTGAGAGATTTGCTGAGAATAAAAGAGATAAAGAATTGAGAGAGAGCAATCACGGCTGTTTTCCTCCTACACACACACACACACACACACCCTCCACTCTGATCTCTGTAAAGCTGTGTTGCTGGCCACGGCAAAAATAATTGGACATTTTTAGTGAATCTCTGTTCTCTTTCATTATATTTTAAAAAGAAAAAAAGGAAGGAAGCAAACAGCCAAGCTTCCTGAAAATAGAGAGGTGGCGAACAGCTCGGAATTTGGCTGAGAAACAAGTTCCAGATTTGTTTTATTTATTTATTTTTGCCATGTGTTTCGCTTTAACGCATCTGTTCTTTCCCTCCGTGTCTGCGCTCGCGTGTCTGCCTGTGTGCATCTCAAGCTCCTTCCATGCATCCACTCACAGCTGTGCATATTTCTTTTTAAGGCTCTTCCAGACTATGGCCAGCACGCCTGACTGGCAGGGTTGGGTGCTAGACAGAGGTCTGTTCTCTTTTAGTGTTTCTGCTTCATCACCTCCAGCCTGCCACAAAGCCCATTTCAAGCCCAGATCCTTTACACAGATCCTTTCTTC
>NW_015387349.1:228836-250151 GCF_001527695.2 Protobothrops mucrosquamatus | reverse complement strand
GCGCGCCCCTGGCCCGTTTCCTAGGCGACCCTGCCCGAGCAAGAAGCGGCAGAGAATCCAGAGGCTCTCACGCCGGCGCCCTCAAAGCCAAACGTGGGCGTGGCCAGGTTTGGGTGGGGGTGTGGCCAGGTTTGGGTGGGGGCGTGGCCAGGGGAGGGAGGTGAGTTCCACCACCTTTTCTCTGAGAAAAAAAGCCCTGATCATCTCCATCTATTATCATCTATCTATCTATCTATCTATCCATTCATCCATCCATCCATCTATCTATCTATCTATCTATCTATCTATCTATCTATCTATCTATCTATATCGATCTATCAGTCTATCAATCTCTCTATCTATCATCTATCATTTCCATCTATTATCATCTATCTATCTATCTATCTATCTATCTATCTATCTATCTATCTATCATCTCCATCTATTATCTCTATCTATCTGTTATTTTTCTGTCTGTTATCTATCATCTATCAATCATCTATTATTTCTATTATCTCTATTGTCTATCTATATCATCTATCTACAGTATATACCATCCATCTATCTATCTATCTATCTATCTATCTATCTATCTATCTATCTATCTATATCGATCTATCAATCTATCTATCATCTATCATCTCCATCTATTATCATCTATCTATCTATCTATCCATTCATCCATCCATCCATCTATCTATCTATCTATCTATCTATCTATCTATCTATCTATCTATCTATCTATATCGATCTATCAGTCTATCAATATCTTTCTCTCTCTCTCTCTCTCTCTCTCTCTCTCTCTCTCTCTCTCTCTCTCTCTATCAATCATCTATCATCTATCATGTCTATTATCTCCATCTATCTATTATCATCTATCTATCTACTGTATCTATCTATCTTAATATGCACCTATCCTTAAAAACAATCTGCACTACAAAATTCAGTAAATTTTGAAGGAAAAGGTTTGGTTTTGTGCATTGGCTGCAGAATGAGAAATTAGATTATTTGCAGACACCCTGGATTTCTTCACCATCCATAATCCTGATGACCTGGGACAGCAATTTTCTTAACTCCCAGAGTGTGTGGCTAAAACATCCCAGGAACTCCAGGATATGGAAAGTTGATTTAGTGTGAGAATAAAACTGTCTTTGCTCTTCATTTATCTGCATTTCTATGCCTCTTCTCCTGCATTACTTCAGCAAAACTAAAGAGGGCCAAAGAGATCATTAAACCAGCCCTGTCAAAAATCACATCGCACATTCACATCTCCCTCTCCTAAACAGAGAGGGGGTTAAAATGATCAAGAGACCACAGCTTGTCAGGTTCATTCATGCATCAGGCAAAAGCTACAATTTTAACAGCACAAAAGCAACATTTCTAGGGAACCAACCATCTAAAAATGCATGCAGTTGGGCCACAAACGAAGTTGACAGAAATATGGCAATATGGATTTTAAAGCACATCAGTCCTTCCATCAGAGCATCTTGGTGATAAATACATGTGCATAAAAATTACAAATTTGTATACGCACAGCTCTCCTAGGCAACACCACTTAGTCATCTTTGGCTGATCTCAGAAGCTAAGCAAAACCAGCGTTTGTAGCTGCATGGCAATTGAGAAGAGCAACAAAGATGATTAGGGGACTGGAGGCTAAAACATACAAGGAACGGTTGCTGGAATTGGGTATGTCTAATTTAATGAAGAGAAGGACGAGGGGAGACATGATAGCAGTGTTCCAATATCTCAGGGGCTGCCACAAAGAAGAGGGAGTCAAGCTATTCTCCAAAGCGCCTGAGGACAGGACAAGAAGCAACGGATGGAAACTAATCAAGGAGAGAAGCAACCTAGAACTAAGGAGAAACTTCCTGACAGTTAGAACAATTAACCAGTGGAACAACCTGCCTCCAGAAGTGGTGAATGCTCAAACACTGGAAGTTTTTAAGAAGAGACTGGACAGCCATTTGTCTGAAATGGTATAGAGTTTCCTGCCTGAGCAGGGAGTTGGACTAGATGACCACCAAGGTCCCTTCCAACTTTATTATTATTATTATTATTATTATTATTATTATTATTATTATTATTATTATTATTATTATTATTATTATTATTATTATTATTATTATTATATCATGGTGTCCATAGGGTGTGGTCACAAAAGACAAAATGATGATGTGATCAATGCTCTCCACCTGATGTTTAAAAGTGGTGGACTTTTGATACAGGATACAGAATCACCAAGAGTCATGCTCAACTCCAGGATGACCTACACGTCGTTACAACATGGGTGGGCTGGCATGAATACAATAAAGTAGCTAGTTTGAACTCTACCCTGTTCGATTGTTGACACCGGTCTATAGACACCGGTCTATAGCACCAGTTTAGACATCCACAAATTGTAGGAATTTTGCAAGAGGCAGAGGTAGAATCAGCAACCTTCACAGTGGATGTCATTCTGTGATTACCCAAGAAGTCGCAAGGCTCCAAGAAATCGATAACATTCATGATGTTTTAATTTTTACTTAAAAACAATGAAGGCTACAAATGACCTGAGATGGGTCTTTCGAGAATTCTGTGCAGAAGGAGTTTTTTCTAAATCCATGTCTAACTTAATTGTGGACTACTGTGAAGCTGTCTTCTCCTCGGAGGCCACATTTGGTCTTCTAAGACAGGGCTTTTCAACCTTTTCACAGATTGTACCACTTTTAGGACATGACAATATTCGAGTACCACCAGTGCTTAGCAAGGTGTCAAAAACCTGATGACTAAAAAAAAGGGGGAGGGGATTTTGGGTTGAGGGTCAATGTTAATGCTTCCTTCTACTGCAACAGAGGAAGTTGGAAATCAATGCCTTTTCTTTTCTTTTCCCCTTCTCCCCCTCATTTTTTCCCCTTTTTTCTCCCTACTGTGTCTTACTATTTGCTTTTGTATTTTTGTATTTTATTCTATAATCTAATAAAATGTTACAAACTGTAAAAAAAAGGGGGGGACAGAAAGTACTGGCTATAATTTCTTTGGTGGCGGTTCCTTTGCTAAATCATTTCGCTTTACACTGACAAATGTATGAATTTCTCAATATTTATTAATATGCACCACAACCTTGATGGTCAGGTGGCTGGTCGGCCCTGCTTCCTCTCTCCCTCTCTTCGTCCTTCGCTCGCAAAAGCCCCTCGTGCTCTCTCACCCTTTGCTCGCAAAAGCCCCCCCTCTCTCTCTCACATACATACACACACTCCCCAAAAGCCTTTCCTCTCTGCCTCTCACACACACACACCTCCCCAAAAGCCTTTCCTGTCTCTCTCACCACTTCTCTGACAAAAGCCTTTTCTCTTCTGACTCTTTCTCCAATGTCTTTTTCCCCCCTCTTCCTCTCCTGCCAAAACTGCCTCCTTTTATATCTTCTCCTGTCTCTGCCCTCCTCCTCCAGAGTCGTGTACCACCTGCCAGGTGCCAATGTACCACCAGTGGTACGCATACCACCAGTTGAAAAGCCCTGTTCTAAGACACAGGAATATTTTCAGAGACATCTTTTTACTTATAGCTGGCTTATACCTTTTCTCTCCACATCTCTCCCCTCTCTCTCTCTCTCTCTCTCTCTCTCTCTCTCTCTCTCCCTCTCTCTCTCTCTCTTTTTCTCTCTAGCAGGAGGAAAAGAAGGTGCCTCCGCCGATACCAAAGAAGCCGCCACGCTCCCGGCTGCACCCGGTGAAGGACCGATCCCTGGACTCCGTGGACCGGCAGAGACAGGAAGCTCGCAAGAGGCTCTTGGCGGCCAAGCGGGCTGCCTCCTTCCGCCAGAGCTCAGCTACTGAGAGTGCGGACAGCATTGAGATCTACATCCCAGAGGCCCAGACCAGACTGTGAGGGCTGGGGCCACCTTTTCTAACCCTCCTCCAGGCAGAGCGCACAGCATTCTGGGATCTGCTGGCTGTGTTCCACAGTTTCTTCCAAGAGAGAAACACAAGGAGTTATCCAGTCTCTACTTTTTTTAAAAAAGAAGAAGAAGAAGAACTTCTGAGAAATCCATGAACTTCATACAAGACAGTTGGGAAAACTGAGGTTCTGGCCCTTTCACTCATCCCTCTCGGCAGGACTTGGCAACAACCAGCCTATACCATATGCTGTCCTTGGATCCATCCAGACCCTCATCTCCTTCCCTTCCTCTTCTTATCCCCCTTTGCCTCCTGTTCCATCGGTGGGCATTATCCCTTCCCCTTTAAATCAACCCTGTATATGAGCTTTTCTCACTGTCCTGCAGGCTCGGGCCCCCTCCCACCACCCTGTCACTCCACCTCCGTGGGTTCTAGACACATCAATATTTATATAAAATATATATATATATGTATATGTACTTCTATAAATATAACCGAAAGGGCAGGAACTGCCCCCAAGACCACAGCTGTGTTTCTGATGGCGAGAGCTTCTCGTCTCCTCAGGAGACCCTCCTCCCTTCCATATCAGCAGCCCCCTTCTCACCACTCACGTGCACAAACCATACAAAAATCTCTCTCTCTCGGTTTCCACCCACTCACAAATGTCTCGAGCTGGGATCATCAGCAAGCAAACCAAGTCTTACGTAGTGGTGAGGTCAACAGATCAGTGTTTTGGTGAATCTTGGCATGTCACCGTGGTTTTCCAAGGAGTCTTGGGGAAAAGAAAGAGAAATTT
This sequence comes from Protobothrops mucrosquamatus, assembly GCF_001527695.2. Classification (NCBI taxonomy): domain Eukaryota; kingdom Metazoa; phylum Chordata; class Lepidosauria; order Squamata; family Viperidae; genus Protobothrops; species Protobothrops mucrosquamatus. The sequence goes on along the minus strand of NW_015387349.1, from coordinate 245,504 downwards.
GCAAAAAAAAAAAAAGGGGGGGGAGGGGGAGGGGAGTTCAGAATGTTATTTTACATTAAAGGGTTAGTGGTGTCTCTCAAGGGACCAATATCTGATCATGTGTATCAGAAGGGACCTGTGGCCCAGACAGAAAGCCATGATTTTGCTATTCAAGAAGGAAGTTGTTGATGAGAGTCCAAATGAGATCTAGAATAGTACATCGGTGGTTATAAAGAATCTCTAAGAAGACTGAGGGATGTTTTCATAGAGGGCTTATGCTTGTGCCTCATTCGTGGATTTTTTCAGGGGCCCTTCCTAAAAATGTCTTCCATTCATAATTCTTTTATGTTATGCCAGGGCCAAACTGAGCTTTTCAAAAGAATCAGTGGAAACTCGCTAAGGAGAGAAAAAAGGAATGGTTACGTTCTCATATTAAGTTGATAGTTCTAGTAGCCTGCCATTTGGAAACACCCAAATTTATTTATTTATTTATTTATTATTTAAATTTATATACCGCCCTATCTCCCTTACGGGACTCAGGGCGGTGAACAGGCAATAATAAAAATCACAATAAATATTGAATAAAAAGCCTGCTCTAAAATACCCCATATAAAACCCCTAGCAAAGCCCAATCAAAACTACGCCAGGCCGGCCGCACGGAATAGATGGGCCTTCAGGGCTTGGCGAAAAAGGCGCAGGTCCGCAACTGTACGTAGGTCGGGGGGTAGGTTATTCCAGAGGGCGGGAGCTGCCACAGAGAAGGCTCTCCCCCTGGGGGTCGCCAGCCGGCATTGACTGGCCGACGGCACCCTAAGGAGGCCCTCTCTGTGGGAGCGGACTGGTCGAAGGGAGATATTTGGTAGGAGGCAGTCTTGCAAATACCTAGGTCCGTTGCCATGGAGCGCTTTAAAAGTTGTTACTAACACCTTGAAGCGCACCTGGAAGGCAACTGGCAGCCAGTGCAGCTCACGCAGGAGAGGTGTTACATGGGAGTATCTAGAGGCCCCCAAAATCCCCCGCGCAGCCGCATTCTGAACTAGCTGGAGCCTCCAGGTGCATCTCAAGGGAAGCCCCATGTAGAGAGTGTTGCAATAGTCCAGGCGGGAAACAATGAGGGCTTGAATGACCGTGGCCCAGGATAAATCTAAGGCAGGTTTTCCCATCAGGTGTTCTCTTCATGGACTGGAGTACAATTCGCAGCATGTCCAACCACAATAATTTAGAGTAAAGAGCAGTTGCAGTCCAGCAAATTGGGATGGGGTGAGTTAAAATGATAGCTAGAGATACATAGCTCACAAGCAATGAAATGTGAGATTCCTCGTCTTCAGGGAATCACTCCATATTAACTGTGTGCTGTTGAAACCACGTCGAAAAGTTATCAGGGGTCTAAGATGCTCAGTTCCTTCACATGGGGCACTGGCCAGAGTTTTTACTCCTTAGAATTACTTTCTGCAACCCATGTCCTAGATAAGACTTCCCAAACTCAGTTTCAAGAAGTTAGACTTCAGTTCCTAGAACTGGAGAACTTCAAATATGTTGGACTTCCATTCCTATTGGCCACAATGGCTGAGAATTAGTGAAGGACACCAGAACAGTGGAAGTCCACCTTAGACCAAACAAGTAAATTGTGTCCATCAATTCCACATTGGAAGAGATGATTTATCAAGGTGGATAAGCTTATTTGATAGACGTTCCCAAGCAGAACCAGGAGTTCTGACAGCCACTAGGCTAATGCAATGAAAATCAGTAAGTCAGTTCATGGATATTTAAAACAGCATCAGTATACAGACAGTGACAGGACTGATCCTTATTCTCCTCTATTAAAAAAAAAACACCAAGATCAATGACAAGACAAAGTTGCTGAGGGTGACTTTGTGACCTCATTCCATGAGACTTCCTGGAAAGAATTTTTGAATGCTGGGATTATGTTGTATTGCTGATTGAGACTTGTGGATTTATTTCCTAGCTTATAACCAAAGACCTGGTGATATAAAAATGATAGGGGAAAGTAGGAAAAACCTAGAAGAACCAGGTTAGTTCCAGACAGGATGGCTTTGGGGTGGAATTCAGAGCCAGTGGTCCGATCAGAGAGTGAGAGAAATCTTCAGCCAGCATTTTCTCAACCTTAACAACTTTAAGACACATGGATACCAACTCCCAGAATTCCCCAGAAAGCATGACTGGCTGAGGAATTCTGAGGATTGAAGTCCAAGTGTCTTAAAGTTGCCAAGAATGAGAAACCCTACCTTAGATCTGGGATCCCAGAAGAAAAGGACAGCCTTATTACCATGGATCTGTGTTTTCTCCTGTTCTCAGCAGTTATTAAGAGGGGAGAACAGCAGGAAAGAGGGAAATGGGAAGGGAGAGCCAGGACAAATAAAGACATAGCTTATCACGTTTATTCAAAAAAGAACCTTGAATTACCATGCCTCAAAAAAAAAAAAAGAATAAATAACAGCCACAAAACTGCAAGCCATAAACAGATGCCAAAATTTTGTTCATTTATCAATGTTCCTAGTTTGTCAACAAAGAGTTACCAATCCCCATTGAATGGAGTATACCAGCTTGGGAAAAGTAGCATTAATTAGTTTTTGACATGCCCTCCGGAAGTATAAAATCATAACTCCTATCATGTCCAGCCAGACACAGACCAATCCTTCCCGGGGTCACCATTAGATGCAGGAAGGCTGTGCTAGCAGGATCCCAAATATTTGACTGCATCCACATAAATGCTTTAAGTTGCTTACTGAAGTATCCCATTCGCTTGGTGTTTGCTGCATGTGGAAGCATAACCTAACCTAGGTTCACACAACACACTAAAGGTAAAGGTAAAAGCAAAGGTTTCCCCTGTCCAGTTGTGTCTGATTCTAGGGGGTGATGCTCATCTCCATTTCCTAGCATAGGGAGCCAGCGTTGTCTGAAGACATTTTTGTGGCCATGTGGTCAGCCTGACTATATTCCAAGGCACACAGAGCACTGTTATATTCCCACCAAAGTGGTACCTATTTATCTACTTGCATCTGCTTGCTTTCTGACTGCTAAGTAGGCAAGAGCTGGGGCAAAAAAGGGGAGCTCACCCCATCGCGTGGCACCAGAGTCTCAAACCCGAGCTGTCAAGCTCAGCGTCTTTGACCTCTAAACCATCATGCCCCCCTCATGCAACACAGTAGGCCACCACCAAAAGAAAAGTGAAAACTAACCAAGCTTAATGACTGTGTGAATGCACCTGCAAGGTATTTATCTAACTTAGTTGGGTTTTTCACGTACTGTATACACAACCAATGGATGATCTGTTCTAAGATCATCTCTCATCCCTCAGTTGCCAAAGGAAGTGACTAAAAACAAACATGTAAAAAAGATTGACAAGCATGACCATCAATGTCACCTCTTTGCGTTTAGTTTTAGCATGGCAAAAGCCCCTGCAGGTTCTCTGGGCGGAGAGAACAAATAAGTTGGTTTCTTAAAAGGATTCTCACGCAAGACAATTCTTAGTTTTTTCTATTGACTTCAAAAACCAATTCACATTTTGGAAAAGAGAGCCAGAATCCTCCTGGGTTTATTTCAGCTTTGAATGTATTACTTCTTAGTCTGATAGTTGATCTCCCAGAATTGTATTTCTTTGGGTTTCTCCCCAGTTACACTAGTACAATCCTGCAGAGTAAATCACATGTTGAGCTAAGCCATAATATAATGGGTTTGCTTTGAGCTGAGTGTTGTGAAAAAGAGAGGAAAGACCCAGTTGTTGGTGCTGGTGAAGGATAATAACAGTGCAGAAGACAAGGTTCAAAATAGACCACAAAAACCTTTCTTGCACGTAGTCAATTCCCCAAAAGATGTCAAAGGCTAAGATTGTCTAATAGTAGGGCATCTCATAAGGTTCCTGAGATCTGAACTGTGAAAGGTCCTATGACAGTGATGGCGAACCTTTTAGAGACTGAGTGCCCAAACTGCAACTCAAAACCCACTTATGCATCGTCGAGTGCTGGGTGGGTGTGGCCCATTGGCTGGGTGTGGCCAATTGGGTGGGTAATTGGGTGGTAACGACAGACTGGGTGGGACTAAAAAGTTCAATCAATCAATTCCAACTTTGCCAGATTTTTTTTTCCTGCGACAAGTTGAAATTGACTGATTGATTGAACCTTTTTTTTTTTTCACACGGAGGGGGGCGGAGGCCTAAAGCGAAAAGGTTTTATAAAACCCAGCTGAAGGCCTAGGACTGGGGCAACGGCGCGTGTGCCCACAGAGAGGGCTCTGAGTGCCGCCTCTGGCACCCGTGCCATAGGTTCGCCACCACTGTCCTATGAGCTAGCCCAAGACATTGGTGTCTTCCCTGATATATTGCATGATCTCAGATAAGAAAACCAGTTTTGCAACGTATATGGAATTCATAGACTCCATCCAGGATGCTATCATTATGTGTCATATTCAATCAAAATAGAGCTGGAAGGGACCTTGGAGATTATCTAGTCCAACTTCCTGCTCAAGCAGGAAGCCCTATACCATTCCAGACAATCTCTTCTTGAAAGCCTCCAGTGATGAAGCACTCACAATTTCTGGTGGCAAGCTGTTCCACTGGTTAATTGTCCTCACTGTTAGGAAGTTTCTCCTTAATTCCAGGTTGCTTCTCTCCTTGATTAGTTTCCATCCGTTGTTTCTTGTCTTACCTTCTGGTGCTTTGGAAAATAAGTTGAACCCCTCCTTTTTGTGGCAGCCTCTCAAATACTGGTACACTGCTATCCTGTCATCCCCTAGGTCTTATTTTCTCTAGACTAGCCATACCCAATTCCTGCAACCATTCTCCATATGTTTTAATCTTCAGGCCTTTAATCATCTTAGTTGCTCTTCTCTGCACTTTTTCCAAGGTCTCAATATCTTTTTTGTAATGTGGTGACCAAAACTGGATGCAGTATTCCAGGTGTGGTCTTACTGTAGATTTATAAAGCGTACTAATAGGCATATAATGGTATATATAATAGTCATATAATAGTCTTATAATATAGACTCCCTGTTTTTCGTGTCTGTTATGTTGGCAATGTCTCACCCACAATAGGAGAGCATGGAGTCTGATCATTTGACCTGGCCTTTCTTAATGTCCCCCTTCCTTCCTTAAAGTCCACAAGAGACGGGGAAAGGGAACATATTTCTTGGATGTTATTCAATACCAAAGCATCCTCTGACAAAGATGCAAATATTGTCTGGCACATCAAATAAGAGAAGATAACTGAAAAGATAATTAGGGATTATGACTCATGCTCAAGCAATATAATCTGATAAAATCAAGTGGTTTTTCCACTTCTGTCTATCTGATGCAGACTAGGAATTTATTTCAATACCAATATACACAAAATGAATCAGTGGTTATTTTTTTGGGGGGGGGGGGTGAAGAGGTCTGTTGCTGGCAGCCAAAAAAATCTAGAATAAGCCATCTGCTCCTATGCCCCCCCCCCAGCTGTTACGGATTCTGCAGAGACCCTAAGAATTTTGCAAAACACAAAGATTTATCTACCTCTGCACTAAATGGCCCAGTATAAGATTTATTACCTATTTTGCATCTTTCATGCTTCATTTTTAATATATCTATTAGCAATTCAGAGTGTATCCGACAAGCAAATCAATATTTAAAAATGAAACCATCTCAGTCCATCAAGTACGCCCTTCATTTAATACGTGTACAGAGAGGAAGGATATAGTCCCTGGTTTTATATATTTTATATTCCCATGTGAAGGTAGTTGGAAGTACAGATTCTCAAGCTAACATGATGAGAAAAAGAGAATGACAAACCATGTGAGAATCCAATAGCAATCCAAAAATGGCTGTTGACTGCTCAGAGGGAATGTAATTTTTGGCAAATCACTGTTTCTTTGTGTTCCTAATTTAAGGGGTAGTTTAGTGTAAATCAGTGTGTCACATACAAGCAAAGCTCCAGAAAGCTAAATGATGAATTAGCAAGCCACAATTTAACCAGGAACCTTGCACAATTCAGCTAGTGCAAAGTTTAGGTCTTATTATGCCATGCAGGCCAGTTAATGATGGATAAGTGTGTCACACAAATACAACAATACACACAACACACACACAGAGACACACATACATTGGGTGGCTAATTTTATTTCTGTCAAGAACCAGAGCTTTTAAAAAGGAGCCCTGGTGGCGCATTAGTTAGAACGCAGCATTGCAGGCTAACTCTGCCCACAGTCAGGAGTTTGATCCTGATAGAGCTCAAGGTTGACTCAGCCTTCCATCCTTCCGAGGTCGGTAAAATGAGGACCCAGATCTTTGAGGGCAATAAACTGACATTTGTAAACCGCTTAGAGAGGGCTGTAAAGCACCATGAAGCGGTATATAAGTCTAAGTGCTATTGCTAAATTCGTTTCTCTTGGGCCACCACATTAGTCTGCATGAGAATTTGCACTGAAACTCTAAACTCCACGGGGGGGAAAAACATTACTGAAATTCACACCCTTGGAGTATTTTTTTTTTCTCAAAATATCTTTTTCATGCCTCTCTCTCTCTCTCTCTCTCTCTCTCTCTCTCTCTCTCTCTCTCTTCAGCAGAAAACATACCGACACTTTGACCATCTTCTTTTAATCTTCCTTGTAATTTTGGTCACCTACAGAAGAAATCCCCAAATCATTGAATCTTTTAGCAGGCATCAGGCTTTTGACAAATGTCTGCCACTCCTTGTCTTCTTGGCGAAAAGTTGCCCCACCTAACAATGAAGCTTTCCTAAATCTGGCGGGGGGGGGGGGGTATTTATTTTTTATTCAGAAAGCAATACTGCTCTCTGCTGGCATAGAAATGCAGCAAGTAAAGTCTTCTGACTTTCTGTGGCCAAACATCTGCCTGGCCTTTAAGTCCCCTTCCTTCTTCTTAGCCTCAGTTACTTACACCCCAGCCAAAGATGCCAGCTTTATTCCATTATCAGCATGAGACTCTCAAAGGTCATCCTTTAGGAATCAAGTCCCCACAGTTCATAATTCATCTGAAAGGACCCTGCCAAATCCTGGAGCTTCTCCATCGCCCCCACAAGAGAAGGCAGCCATCTGGTCTCCCCATATTTTGGACCACAAGCCCCACAACTCCTTGCTGTGGTCCACGAGGGCTGGGGCTGCTGGGAGTTGCTATCCAAGCATCTGGAAATCTGCATAGTAGCCCTGAACTTTCTTAGCATATCCTTCGTGGGGTAAGTTTGCCTAATAGAGGTGAGTACAGGTTTGGGAAGATCTTGGCAAGATAATATCCTGGTTCTTTGACACCAGCTTTATTTTTTCCCAAATGCAGTTGGCCGCACTGTGTTATTCCACAAACGTCAACAATGAGAGCTGGTTTGTTATCTGTACTTACAGGTAGTCCTCAACTTACGATCAATCGCTTAGAGATCATTCAGAGTTATAATGGACCTCCACAAAGCTACTTACAAGACAGTTCCGAAGTTCTGATAACCAGAACTTGTTGCAAATGTTGACTTGCAACATTTTTTGTCAGAAACCAACATTTACTTCCAGTTTCTACGAAAACCGCCCACATCAAACAATGGGTCCACTTAATGACCACGATGTTTGCTTAACAACCGTCACAAAAAAGTCATAACAATCAGGTTGATCACATGATGACCCACTTTACGACCTTCATGACTTACAACTTAGAATGGCCAGGGTCAATTATGGTCGTACGTCAAGGACTACCTGGTACTGCTTTTTTCTGTGGCTGTTTCTCACGGAGTAGCACTGCAACGTCTAGCCCAGGGGTCTTCAAACTTGGCCCTTTTATGACTTGTGGACTTCAACTCCCAGAATTCCTCAGCCAGCGTGCCTGGCTGAGGAATTCTGGGAGTTGAACTCCACAAGTCATAAAAGGGCCAAGTTTGAAGACCCCTGTTCTCTAGCCCATTTGCCTTTGGGGGAAAATAGGGACCTAGTTAGGGGTCATTTTGAGAACAGGACAGTCCCCACAAGCCTCATTACCAGGTTGTAAGGATGGAGGAATGCAATTTTTTTTTCAGTTGCTCTTTTGTATAGGTGGATTGAAGATGTCAAATTGTGTTGGTCAAACTTGAAAATAATTGGCTGTGTTTTGGTATACATTTCTCCAAGCACTTTTGTTGGCTAAAACTGCATCTACAAATTGCAAAGAATTTTCCCTAAAAACCTGCAACTTTATACACAGTTTTCAGGAATAGGTGCATTTCTCATTCTGCACACGATTTTTTACTTTGTCTATTTTTTTAAAAAAAAATGGTAAACAGCATTACATACTTTTTAAGAGTGTAAAAGTCTGTTGTTAACTAACTTTTGGTTCATACATTGGGTCAAAAAAACAACAACAGTTCAGTGTAAGGACAAATATCAACTAAATTACTTTCCTCTGATCCTTGCTGTATGGGATCCAGAATGTGGCTGATTGTGCTGTGTCTAGTATCAGGTCTGCTGACCAATATCAATCCATCGTGGAAAACTTTTAAGAAATCCTCCCTGGGCCAAAGGTTGCGTGCAAAACACTATTTTCAAAGGCTGAAACCAGATTCATTCATCTTTTTTTTTATTTCTCTCAGAATCTTCCCATAATTTGCATTAATTAAAAACACTACCATCCCCTAATGTTGTAGTCTTCTTCCAATAAGCTTTCTTACAGGCAAACATCACTATGACATCACTTCCTGAACATTCCCTTTAATTAGAAATCATCCCATCAGTCAAAACAAGGAACTCATATAAGAAATGAAACTTTTTTTTAAAAAAAGGCAATTGATTGTCTATTGATAGTTTGATAAGGATTTGATTGAAAAACCTTCCCTATCTCTTATCAACTTTAAAACAAACCCAGTTATGCCCTAAACTGCACTCGCTCGTATGTTTCACGCACCTGGAAATTTCCAGTAGAATGACTTCTTTGTCCTATATTTAGGACCAACATAAGAGATAGTATTGTGCCATCAAATTGTTTTTGACTGCTAGCACCACATAGATTTTCTCCATTTTCTCTGTCCCTAACTTAGAGAAGTAGTAAACCCCATTTTTTCCCAGGCGTTCAAAGTGATGTTTCCTCCTGAATCAAAAGTTAAAGTGATGCAGAAAAAAATGGTTCTCCTACTAACTACTTTCCAATTTTTCTTTTCAAGGGAAAACCCATCCCAGATAGGTTCTATATGGGTGGATGAAGTCCACAATGCTTTCCCATGTCTCCATTCCATTCCAAGAAAAGATTTCAGGAGAGAATTCCTCCTTTATTCAGATCAGGAACTGTGGGAAACCAGGAGATTAAGAATGATGGAAGAAATGTGTAAATAATTTCCAATGAACTCAACTCAACAGTAGCAGCTCCTGCTACCTGCAACATCAAAATAAGCTTTAAAACAAAGTCAAGACAAATTTAAAAGGAAATTCTCAAGTACCTTGAGGATGATAAAAAAATAATAACGGGAAGCAAAATTTCAGGAAAAGAGAAGACAGATTTCAGTACAGTATTTGACTATTTCCATGAGAGTCCCAACCTAAAGGATTCATAAAAGGGCATTCAGTCTTGTATGCAGAGGGCTAGGAAATATCCTGAGAGAATTGAAATAGAAGACTTTTAGCATCTTGGTCTTTGGCCCTTGACACTTGCATTGGTTCTAAATGCCACAAAGAAATTTAACAGAGCATCAGTTAAAAAGCCAAGGAATGTTAGGAATGCTGCTAAAAATAAGATTTATGATGCTTCTCAGGGAGAAGAGAGGTTTTTCGCCCCCCACCTCTAAGTTGCTGCCAGGTTTAGTGCCAAAGCAACATCTGAGATGGAGATGGAGAATTGTGCTCAGGCAAAAAAACACCCACATTTTTACAGATTCTGAGGTAAACATTTTAGAAAACAGCCAATTTTTCTGTTCAGAAGAGAGAGGAATGAGTAGCAGGGAGCAGTCATCTAAAGCAGTGACACTGAAGGGTTGAAACTATTCTTTGACTTCTCCCCTAGACCCCAAGTCCTCACACCACTCATCCTAAGTAGGAGAACTGATAATAAGTGTTTGGGGAATGGGATGGTTTTATTTTGTGGGGTGGGGTGGAGGAAATATCCAATGGCTGTGAACTGGGAAGTCCTTGGTGCTCACTGAGCTTGATGATTTTCATGTAGATGTTTCATTACCAAACTAGGTAACATCATCACTGCTATGGAAGGGAGTGGGGTTTGCTCTCATTTTTATACACTAGTGTATTCAAGTTTTATATACTATTGGTATATAAAAACAAGAGCAAATCCCAGTCTCTTCTAGCACTGATTGTGCTATCTAGTTTGGTAACGAAACGTCTGCAAGAAAACCACCAAGTTCAGAGAGCATCAAGGACCACACAGTTCAGCCCCGAGCTACAAATATTCTTTTCTATTGGGTTGAGAATGGTGGAAAGGCCTTCTGAAGACAGCCACGACAAGTCTGGTGCCCTCCACTTGAGATAGTGACCATTCCCATCACCCCAATAGCCAGTCTGTAGAGGTCGTTGAAAAAGCAGTCCATCACTCCTGGAGGTCATCCAGGCCAAAGGATGCTCTGTATCTCCAGGCCAATATCCTCCTAGTAGTCCTGCAAGTTTTCATCCCCCTTCTTTTTTCTGCTCATGGTTTCCCAAGCCACTCGCCCGTCACACCCCTAGAGCCATAGGAAGAGCACTTGGCCAACTTTCTATCACCACGGGAGGAAGCTTTTGCTAATGGGGAAGTAGGGAAAGGAGGCCATCCAGCATGTGCGGTGAGCGAAGTGCTATCTCTGGAGGCTTCCAACCAGAGAGCCCCCATGCACTGTGAAAAATCTTTCTGGGGAGGGGGGGGCTGTGTTTTTTTTTTTAATTCCATCCACCTCTTGAGTTGGAAGAAGCTCTGTCTCTGTGAGAAATATTCCAAGGAAAGCACGCAGCAGACACTTTTCAAGCAAGGCACAGGCCCCATTAAGGGACAAGGACTGGGCATCTCCTGAAAATGCCATGCCTGGTTGGGGCCAAGGACTTCCGACCTGAAGAACGCTGGGAAATCACACGGGTAAGCAAGGCGCTCTTCAGCTTTTTTCCAGAGCACAAGTCAGATCTCCCTGTTCCAGAGCAAATAGCCTTCCTCGGTGGGCTCTTTTCCTAAGGAAGACTTCCAAGTGACCTACAAGCACAACAGCTAAGCCTGCTTGGGTTATTTGGTCTGGTTTTCATCTATAACATTGTAGAACCGATGATGGTGATGATACGATGATGATGATGATGATGATGATGATGATATGATCAGAATAATGATATGATAATAATGATGATGAGATTATTAGAATGATACGATAATAATGATGATGAGATGATGATGATGATGATGATGATGATGATCAGAATAATGATATGATAATAATGATGATGAGATTATTAGAATGATACGATAATAATGATGATGAGATGATGATGATGATGATATGATTATAATAATATGATAATAATGATGATGAGATGACGATGTTGGTGATGATGATGATGATATGATCAGAATAATGATATGATAATAATGATGAGATTATTAGAATGATACAATAATAATGATGATATGATGATGATGATGATATGATCAGAATAATGATATGATGATAATAATGATGATGAGATTATTAGAATGATACGATAATAATGATGATGAGATGATGATGATATGATTAGAATAATGATATGATAATAATAATGATGATGAGATGACGATGTTGGTGATGATGATGATGATGATGATGATGATGATGATGATGATGATGATGATGATGATGAGATGATGACTGCTTAAAAAGTATTTACGATTCACCCTTCAGCCCAGAATGTCAATATACAGTTTTTAGAAACAATCAGTCACCACCCCATTTAGAAAGACACCCACTATGTAGCCAAAACGTCTGCTCAAACTGTGTGCCTCTTTCTTGTTTTCTTTCTGGAGAATCACTTGCTTGCACCTCTGCTTTCCATACATCAGGGGTGGCAACTCAACGCTCATCAGACAGGTTGTTCGGGGATCCATTTCTGCAGAAAATCCATTGCAATATGGACCACTGTTCAGTGTTAGGAAACACACTGGAGTGATAACCTTAAAGGACAAAGAAACCCCCCTTAAAACCACCTGCCCCCCAAAAAATCTGGGGGTGGGAAAAAATATTCCTGCCTCGGTCACCCTCATGACTCAGCTCTTGCCATGTTGCACCACTGCCTTGCTCCCCATGACACTTGTCAAACTATGGCTTGTGACCCAGAGCCAGCCACCCCATCCATAACAGCAAGGTTCCTTTGTAAGCTAAAATACCATGGGCCCCAGATATCCTGGCCTTGCAACTCCCAACCACTTGGAAGATGCAAGTTGATGATATTTGTCAAAAAAAAAAAAATCTCTCTGTGATGAGATTTTCCTATACCACAAGAATCGCACAAAACCATTGTTGGAAACTGCAGTGCTGAACTCATGTATTATGGAATTCTTTCTGTTCAGAAGGCTGGCGTTTAATTCTAATTGACGACACAAGATCAGGCTTTGCTAAATTCGCTGGTGTCTCCTGCTGTCTAGACACCTACTCTTACCTTATAAAAGAATATGAGCAGGTTGTCTGCAATAAACACAAGCTCCCGTAATGTTATTTCATCCTTACCATGTCGACAAAGGTATCGAATCTGAACAGGTCGACAGGCTTGCTCCAGACTCTCTGCTGTTTTCATTCTTTAAATACCCACCAAATATCAACCTTTGGGGGAGGGGGGGTCTGTTCCTTAAAAAGAAATCAGGTAAGTCTTTAAAACCGCCCTTAAAATAACCTTTCTCCCCCCACCCACCCAAAATTTTCTGGACTACTGTTTTGAACTAATGTTTGAATAAAATTCTGGAGAAAGTTCGATGTTGGCGTTGCTTGTCCACCTGGAGATGGGTTTTTGAACGACCCAGCTGTTCTGGGAGGGCAGACGGGTTTTGCAGACAAGTTTATTTCAGCTCTTTAACAAAGATTTCCTCTCCAGATACCTCCAACTGGGTTAGCTCCTAGGAGTAGAGGAAGGAGGGGGTTTTTTTGTGCTGTTGAAATAAACCTCACTGAATCATCCTCTCCATGGTTTCCACTTAGAGCTGCCCAGTGGGATGTGTCCAAATCTTCTCATCCTTGAGGTCAAACCGTGTCCTACCGTGGAGAAACTTTAGCACAACCTCACATCTTTGCAACTTGTTAAAACTAGATACATCTCAGGAACTTTTCCCAGGAAGCAGGTCCGCTCGATTTGAGATCTGCCAGCAGCTAAAGGCACAAAGGGATCTTGGCCCATTCTGTCTTCTCTGCCCTGATGGCTGGAGACCCAAGACCTGGTCACCTCTCACTGGGTCTCGGTCCACAGCTTAATTCTTAGCGATGTGCCTGAGAAATAGAAAGCCTTCCACTTGTAGGGCGAATAAACTACTGTACAGTAATTGTGCCATGTGGTTCCATTTTTATTGTAATGACTTTAGCTGTAATAATAATAACAACGATAATAATTCCAATAACGAACATAATTAAAAAAAAAGTACACTTTGAATATTACCGACCCAGAGCGTTGCTTGGAAGAGCTTGGTCAAGTCTGAAGTGTCGCCTCTGATTTTTTTTAAAACAGATGTTCCTCTCTGTGGGGGATTGGCCATTGGTTTGGCAAAGGCGCCCCCAAAAAGCTATTTTGATAGTCCAAGCAGTCATGTAAGCTTTTCTCCTTTCAAGATGAGAGAGCGTCGGAAGGCAGGGATAAGAGCAAATGTCCTCCATGGATTCACACTCCACTATCCGTTGGAACTTAACATGAAATGTTCCTACAGTCAACAGTCCACAGTTACAAACCAAGATTTAGTTTGATGGGAGAAATGTTGCCTTTCTATCTCACAACAGCTCCTTGAGTTATGACCGCACAACTGGGGGCCAGAATTTCCATTGCTAAGCGAGGCAGTTGTTAGGTGAGTTGTGTCTAATTTTACAAACTTTTTTAATTATTACAGTAGTGGCCAAAGTGGTGGAAACCTTTTGGGAAAAGTGTACAGTAGAAATGCCACCTTTGGTTAAATTTCCACCCATTTTTCTTCTAATTTCTTTATAACTGTAGCCTTGTTCACTTCATAATACTATTTTACATCGCTTTTGGGGCGACCAGTCAACTCTTTGCACCATGATTTTAATTTTATTACGTTTTACAAGCTCACTAAATGAAAGAACACAAAAAAAACCCCCAACCAACTTGATAGCCATCACATAACACACTGACAAAGGTCCTCCTCTCAGCTTCAATCCATGACATCGATCACTGAATCCTACCATGATCTGATTGGCTCATGGCCAAAACAAGATGACACCCGATTGGCTCTCTAAACACTCGTGCTCATTGGCTACAGTCAGACGAAGGAAAGCTACCTGAGATCAACCTAAGCAAGTGGTGCTTCCTTTTTCTGGTTATTTGGCTATAACTTTTCATAGAATACAATACAGATAATTGAAGAAACCATGTTGCATTACGTTCTTGATTAAATTATCTTTCCATTGATATATAATTTTATGGTAGTACTCCAAAAAGAAAGTGGTGTTATTAGCCATCCAACCTCAAAAATACGCTTTTCCCAAGAAGTTTCCACAATTTTGGCCATTACTGTATTATTAAGCAGATCGCTGCCATTGTTGAGGGAATCACCTGGCCATTTATTCATAAACGTATCTATTTATAAAGTTGATTGGCTGCCCATCTTACCTCAGGGTAACTCATTAAATGAGTCCGGCTTCCCCAGTTGACTTTGCTCTTCGGAAAACTGGCCGGGAAGTTTGTAAATTATGATCACATGAGACACACACACACACACATACACATACTGGGAGGTTGCAACCATTGTAAATTCACGCTGGTTGCCAAGTAGCAGAATGTTGGTGACATGATTGTGGGGATGCTGCAATGGCTGAAAGTGGCAGGACCGGTTGCAATCGTGCTGTCGTAGCTTTGAACGGTTGCTAAACGAACGGTTGTAAGCTGAGGACTACCCATAGATGCGTTTGGTTGCATTCCCTCCACACTATTTTGGTGAGCTAGTTCTAATCTGAACTTCTCACCAGGCTCCAGATGCACAGCAGCTTTGCTTAAGAATGAACAGCCTTCAAACCTATAATAATAAAAATAATAATAAAGTTGGAAGGGATGTTTGAGGTCATCTAGTCCAACCCCCTGTTCAGGCAGGAAACCCTATACCATTTCAGACAAGGGTCTGTCCAGTCTCTTCTTGAAAACCTCCAGTGTTGGAGCATTCAGCGCTTCTGGAGGCAGGTTGTTCCACTGGTTAATTGTTCTAACTGTCAGGAAGTTTCTCCTTAGTTCTAGATTGCTTCTCTCCTTGATTAGTTTCCATCCGTTGTTTCTTGTCCTGCCTTCGGGCATTTTGGAGAATAGCTTGACTCCCTCTTCTTTGGGGCAGCCCCTGAGATACTGGAAGACTGCTATCATGTCCCCCCTCGTCCTTCTCTTCATTAAACTAGACATCCCCAATTCCAGCAGCCATTCCTTATATGCTTTAGCCTCCAGTCCCCTAATCATCTTTGTTGCTCTTCTCTGTACTCTTTCTAGAGTCTCAACATCTTTTTTACATCATGGGGGTGTAAAAAACATGGGGAATCTAATCCACCTCAGTATTTTTTCCTACAATCTCCTTTCTCATCTGCCATAACCGAGCCGGGAAATAGTCTCATGCAGACAAAACAGTCACAAACAGAACGCTCAGTCCAAAAATTTGCTCTCAACTCAAAACCAAAACTCACTGATTATTTCATATAAACCTTCACTTCTCTCTTTTTTTTTTTCCTCCACGTTTCCTTATCGGTATTCTAATACTCAGAATTGGACTTTTGCTCCTTAGATAACTCTATTCAGTCATATTGACCACCGGCACCTCAGATGGGTTTTGTGCTATTTGTGACTATTTTAGACAAAGCTAGCCAGATGTTATTTGATAGCCTCAAACTTCGGAGCAGGAACTGGAAACATGGATTTAAAGAGACAAAACTAGATCATACTGCCTCCTGGTGCTCGGAGAAATTGAAAAAAAAAACCCCATAGGATATACATTGTGTGAAAATAGAGCAATTCCCACCTCCAAGCTGGGGGGGCAGATGTTATGCTTTGTACATAGGGGCTTAAAGGATGCACTATAAACGCTTGATAGAATTTTGTAAGCTCTGCAGCTGATCAGCAAACTTCTTTGATTCATATACAACGAAAATTATTGAAGGGAGGAGGTGTGGACATCCAGATGCAACTTTTTTTCATATGTGGTGGACGTGTAAGGTTATTAAGGTCTTTTGGATACAATTGTGGTGGAACTTACAGCAAATTTTTTAAAAAAGGATTATTATTTTTTTTTCCAAGTATAAATTTTTATTATTTTCATCATAAAAAAAGAACACATCACAAATACATCACAATGTAAAAACCCTACCCCCCACCCCCCACCCCCCGGACTTCCCAAACCTGATCCCAGGATACTATTCAACTAAAAGTAAACTACTATTAATATCCCTAACTCCACAAAATATTATTCTACATAAGTAGGTGAAATATATAAAAAAAGAAAAGAAATTATCTAAAAGCCTAAATTATATTCCACCATTCTATGCTTATTTTGAATATAAACAATCCATCTTCTCCATATTGATAAAAATTGTTCATTTGAATGATTCT
>NW_015387349.1:224374-227540 GCF_001527695.2 Protobothrops mucrosquamatus | reverse complement strand
AATTATCTAAAAGCCTAAATTATATTCCACCATTCTATGCTTATTTTGAATATAAACAATCCATCTTCTCCATATTGATAAAAATTGTTCATTTGAATGATTCTTCAGATAAGCCGAAATTTTTGCCATTTCAGCAAGATGCGAAACCTTCAATCTCCAGTCCTCCATTGTAGGTAAAACTTTACTCTTCCAATTTTGACCTATCAACAAACGGGCAGCAGTTAAACAATACAACATCAAGTTCGTTTCTTTTACATCCAAATTTTGTGTAATACCTAGGAGAAAAAAAAAAAAGGATTATTTTCCTTCCACAGTTGTTTCTTTTAGGTATTGTGCAAGATTTAGATGCAAAAGAAACTAATTTGATGCTTTATTGTTTAACTGCTGCCCGTTTGTTGATAGCCCAAAATTGGAAGAGCCCAATTCTGCCTATAATGGAAGACTGGAGATTGAAAGTTTCGTATCTTGCTGAAATGGCAAAGATTTCGGCTTATCTGAAGAATCATTCAAATGAACAATTTTTATCAATATGGAGAAGATGGATTGTTTATATTCAAAAGAAGCATAGAGTGGTAGAATATAACCTAGGTTTTTAGATTTTTCTTATTTTTGTTTATTCTTTCTATCTTTTTTGTAGATTAAGATATTTTGTGGAGTTAGGGATATTAGTATTTGTTTACTCATATATGAATATTATCCTGGGATTAGGTTTGGGAAGTCCGGGGGGGGGGATGGGGGTTTTTTATTTGTTATTGTGTTTATTATGCTTGTGACTGTTTTTTTATGATGGAAAATAATAAAAAAAAAATTGGAAAAAAAAAAAAAGAAAATTATTGAAGGGAAACAGCTTTTCAATAATTTTCGTTGTATATGAATCAAAGAAGTTTGCTGATCAGCTGCAGAGCTTACAAAATTCTATCAGTGGTCTGCATCCTGCCCATTCCTGTTCTATTTCTAAGGAGTGGAGAATGTATTTATTTATCTATTTATTTATTGATTGACAGCCACCCATCTCAGCAAACGGCTCTGGGCGGCTCATAAGTTAAGGGAAATATATATATATATTACCTTCCATTGTTCATTCAAATGGAATGCAATCGTAACCAACTGAACTGTGTATCTAGGGAAATATTTCTTGCTTCCCACACTGCAGATCCAGTTGGGGTGCTGGGGCGCCTCAGTGGTTAAGATGCTAGGCTTGTCAGCTGGAAAGCCAGCAGCCTGGGTTTGAGACCCAAGTGCCACATGATGGGGTGAGCTCCTATCCTTGCCCCAGCTCCTGCCAACCATGCAGATGCAAGTAGATAAATAGGTACCACTACAGTGGGAAGGGAACAGTGCTCCATGATGTCATGCTGGTCACATGGCCACCAAAATGCCTTTGGACATTGCTGGCTCAATGGCCTTAAAACGGAGATGACCACCACCCTTTACAATTAGCAGAGTAAAATCCAGAGGGACTCCTTTACCTTTTGCACTGCAGATCCATAAATTCAGCTTACAGCTAACCTTCTTTGTTAACTTGTTAACAACACTTCCCATCAATACCCAGAGAGTACATTTCTTATCCCAAAGGTTTAACTTTTTCGCTCTTAAACACTTCATCCAAATGATATGTGTCTTCAGGGTGTGCATGCTAGCCTCACAAGTCCCTGGGCTCTGCTTTTTGTTATCTTTCTGGAACGTCTCCCCATTTGAACTCTGAGAATAAGGTTGACCTGAAAGCCAATTTGGCCTAAGGGTTAATTCACGGGGAGACAGCGAGGACGAATCTTGCCTTAGGCATAGAAGGCAGCTGGATGACTTTGGGCTAGTCACTCTTCAGCTAGAGGAAGAGGTTACTGGCAAGCTGGTCCCAAAAAAGTTGCCAAGAAAACTTGGTGTGTTAAAGTAGAAGCCTATCAAGAGGTCTTTCTGTCAGTAGGCCTCTGCCAAGAAAAAGCCCTGAATCCAGAAGGTGCAAAATAAACCTTGAGGTAATTTCATCCGGTTGGATGGATGTGGCCTTCTCCCAATTATAAAGAGGTTAAGGAAGAAGACCTGAGGTTGGGGGGAACTCGATTTTCTGATGGTATTGGCAGAGGTGGAGGCAGAGATGAAGGGACGGGACGGCAGCTGGCAGTCTTTCTCACCATTGTCCATAAATCAGTCCTGAAGCGCTTGATGGAGAAGCAATAGATCAGAGGGTCAATGCAACTGTTTAGGCTCAGGAGAGCCACACTCAACATGTGAAGGTTATCCAAGAAGGATGGAGGACTACAGGCCAAACCCGACATTTGGTCAGTGACCCAAGGAACCAAGGAGAGGTGATAAGGTGCCACACAGACCACAAAGACTAAGAGCATGCCCAGCACCATGGCGCGTGCTCTGCGCCGGTGGCCACCTTGACATGTGCCAGCTGCAGTGGACAGTGTTCTCATGATAGACAAGTAGGTCCCCAGCACAACCAAGAAAGACAGAGTGAAGATCACCACCATAGCATAGGCATAGGTTCTTTGGCCTGAGTGCTGTTCAAAGCATTTCAAGCTGGTGGACTCTGCCTGGTGGGTTTGCTGCTTAGTCAATGAAGGAACGGCACAAAGTAGGCACAAAATCCAGGCCATCACACAGCTGATCAGAGCCCCCTGGGGCCGGTTCAGAACCAGTTCTACCTTTACCACCGTACAGTATCGGTTCAGGCTGATCAGGGTCATAAAAGCCATGGCACTGTAGGTGGACAGATAGTAGATGGCTCCAGCCAAGCGGCAGAAGACTTCTGGAAGACCCCAGTGTCCTTTAGCTAGGTAGTAGGTAATCCAGAACGGCAGGGTGAGGTTGAAGAAGATATCTGCCAAGGTGAGGTTGAGAAGATAGATGCGGATGGCTTTCCTGACTCGCCCATTCTGAAGAAAAACGAGCAAGGCTGCCACATTGCCAGGCAATCCCACACATAACACCAGGCAATAAGTGGCTGGCACTAGGACAAATTGCAGAGGGTCGTTGAGCTGACACTGGACATCTGCCAGCCCCGCAACGGTGGAGTTGTTCATCCCAACACCCCTGGAAGACAGGAAGGTAAAGAAGATCAGGCCACAGTAAAAGAACTTAGAAGACAGAGAAGGTGGGAAAAGGTGAAGTTCATCAACTCATGAAGATGGATGTTCTTAGAAGTGGGTGGATAGAGTAG